>NC_056744.1:1118929152-1119056652 GCF_019279795.1 Protopterus annectens
GCAGCATATCTAATTTGGAGCATAGCTTACCCCACATAAAATCAAAATAATTTCTCAGAGAAATATGTATTCTAAAGTAGTTTTTCAGGAAGTTCCTGAGTGCCCAGTACTTAGTGAAATCCACAATTTGTTTGGTTTTTTAAAGCAAAACTTAAAGTAGCACAATACATGTAAGTAATTTTGACCACTTCTGCCATTTATAAACAAAATATATCTATAAGGTGGATACTGATGGTTTTCTTTCGCACAGGGACAGCAAACCCACAAAAAAGGTCTGTTCATTCCTCTTAATCCTGAACAAAGTGGCCCTTTTGGCCTACACATGTAGATATATTGCCACAGTCTTCTCATCTATCCCTTCCCCTGTTAGTTTCACTTTCTCAGATGCCTGACTGACTTCTGATCCCTCCCTATGTTAAAACCCTGGCCTCACTGCTAGTTGGACCACCCTGCTAATCACTTCTAACTGCATAATGTGATGTTAGGGAGGACAGCTCAACATATAACTGCATCATGCATCATTCCCCATTACCTTCTTCTCCAGCTCACAATCTCCCATAAAATTATATATAAACCTCAACACTGTCCAGTTCTCAGCTCCCTCTTTACCCTATACAACCCAGCCCGTCCCCTGCATTCTGAACACCAATACCTTCTCCAAGTACATAAACCCAAACTTCCTGCAGGTCAACTGTTATACTCCTGGACTATTTAAAAAAATGGAATAATCTTCCAGCCTCTTTACACCTTGAACCAAGACCTTCTAACTTCAAAAGTGCACTGCACAGTCACTTCTCAGCCATGTGGATTTGTAACTGCTCAACTCCCTCCTCAGCCATTACCTAAATTCAAGATTTCCAGCTTCACACCTTCCTGTCTTCTTATTTCCTCCCTCTTTTCCATCATATACACTTACCCTTATACCAAACCATTACCCTTTACTTCTATGTCCCCATTTCTTATCCAAATTAACTCTCCATTTGATTCACTCCCTCACTCTGTGTATAACAGATCACTCTTCTCTAAGCCAAACATCTCTATTGCATTGGATTGGAAGATGTTCTAGTCTTCTTTGAATCATACTTCAATAAGAACATTTTCTTTTCTGTTGTATCCATTGTTCATGTAACTTCTGCAATTTTATGTACTATTTTAATATACTTTTTATATAAATTATATTATATTTCTGTTTTTTATTCTATGTATATGTTAATTTTTTTTTGTTTTTTATTCTGTTTGTACTTGGAGCTTTTATCCCAGGGCCTCCACTGAAAATGAGCTAGCCTGGCCCAGTGGACATTCCCGGTAAACAAATGTCAATATATAAATAAATAAGTGTGATGTTAGGGAGGACAGTTCAACATACTGTGTTCCCAACCTTCCTTTAGCACAATGTTCGATAGAAAATCTAGCTTTGTGAGTTATAATAAAAGGAACACTGACAGTTAAGTGAAAGACAGTTTGTTGTTTTTTTTTCTTTATTGTATAAAAATACTTCGGTTAAGCATATAGAATTGGGAGCGTCAGCACACGGAATATGATAAAGCTTCTAATATAGCTGTAATCTCTGAGCCTCACATGAGGAGAATTAGGAGATAGCAAAAGTGTTAGGTATCATCAGATTAATCATGATAACTCAGACAAGGGTCTCATGAAAAATACATTTTTTTTTTCATTTTAACTCTAGCAATGCAGAAGGAGAAACTGAATATGTGTTGGAAATATTGCAATTTTTGGTAGGTTATATCACCTGGTATATGAAGGCTCAAACAGCTTATTATGTGGAAAGAATGTGCTTGTTACTGGGGAGATGTGTTTGCCTAAATAAATATTTAGAGAAGGTGTTTAATGATGAGGTGTTTAGAGCGTTACTTGAGTAACCTTATGTGAACTTTTGGATTCAGATATTCAAAGAGAAAAATGTGTGTGTATGTATATATATCTATATATATATATATATATATATATATATATATATATAGAGAGAGAGAGAGAGAGAGAGAAAGAAATACATACCTATATAGATAGATATCTGCATTAGCACTGATCCCATTTTTGCCTATTCTGTAAATGGAGTCAGGGTATCACAGCAATCGTAACCATCACCTAAGAAGTTAGGATAAAGTAGACCACCTCCACAAAGAGATTAGTCACTAATAGAATCCCTGAAGACTCTGTGCTGGACCCACTCCTTTTTGGCATTTATTTCTTGTAAGTCAAAGCCAATGCAATGGCTTCTGGCTGACCAAGTTTGCAGATGACTGCAAACTTGAAGCAGTTAAAAAATCTCCCCAAGAAACTAACATTCTAGAAGAAGGATTATCACAAACAAATGACTGGTGCCAAAGCCACAGTTCAAATATCAGTGCCAAGAAATGCATAATAGTACTGTTTGGGAAGTCAGCCACCCTCGGAAACTACCTTATTGATAACACACCCTTAAGAGTGAATTCAGTAGTCTGGGATTTGGGTGTGCATGTAGCTAGTAACCTGGATTTCAACCAACATGTGTCTAAGGTGATAAATTATTCCATGTTGTGCAACTTACAAAGGCATTGTATCTAGGTTCAAGGAAGTCATCATATCTCTGTATTCAACTCTCATCAGACCCATCATAGATTTTAATGCCCCCCTTTGGTGTGCACCTGACCAGGCACATGCAGCAACTGGAATGTCCAAAGAGGTTTCTCACAAAAAGATTACAGGGTGTAAACAACATGTCCTATGCAGACCACTTCAAAGCGCTATCTCTGTACTCTCTATCTGCTTTACTAGATAGCTACTGATGGACCGCTTGCACATCATTAAAGCCAATAGCATCATAACTACTACATCTAGGGACTCAATCCTTGCTTGCAACATAAAAAGGGCATGTTGGAGGTTCAGGTATGTATCTCAGAGCATTTCGCTCCTCCAGAACAGGTTTACCATCCATGTTAGGCAGAGTTCTTCCCTAATGCTGTTTAAGGTAAACCTGGACCAGTGGATGGGAAATTGGAAATTCACTTTATATCCTAGCCAACATAAACCCCTGAAAATAACCTCTAAGGCTAAAAAACATTAAAGGTCCCAGGCTTGCGCAACTATCAACCATCTAATTTTTTTGACCGAACTGTGTTGACAAATTAGATTGACTAAACTTCAAATTTTCCATAGGTAGTACCATATATAGATATGCATAAGTGAATATACATGAAGCGATATATCTGTATATATATATATATATATATATATATATATATATATATATATATATATATATGGGTCTACTTCACATGACTGAAATTTTCAAGACCAAAATACCTAATTTTCATAATACTGAAAACTCACTAGACTGAATCTCTTAACAGTGAAAACTTATAATGCTAAATTTCAAAATACTAACTTGTAAACTTGTAAACCATAGACATGCACACTTTCAACACCAATGACTAACTCTTTCCAGAACTTAAAAACTACTTACGTACCCTCTTAAAAAAGAAACCGGATGATATAAAACCAAACTAGATGGTGTCTACACCTCCCACACCTATATACACTAACTTCAGGATCGCACTACAGTGGGGAAAAGGGCATATACCTTTTATTTATCTTACAGTACTCTACATTCTGCTACTACTGCTGGGAACTCACAAAACATCCACTGCATTACTTGAGATACTGCCCATAAAAATTTAAACAGACATACCCACATTTAAAAACACTACAACACTACTTTCTAGTATTCTGACAATCAACACCTTAAGTTACAGTAATTCTTTCTTATCACACGCAAGTCACAGGAGAAGGGAAACCCACATCATGTGCATGGCTTACAATTCAGTATAATGTGATTCAGTCAAATGGGTTTTCTGTATTTTGAAAATTCGGTAATATGGTCTCGGACAAATGTAATTTCAGTCATATGAAATAGACCCATATATACATATAGTATATATATATATATATATATATATATATATATACACACATTATGCATACACACACACACACACACACACACACACACACACACACACACACACATATATATAGGTTCATAGTTTCATAGGTGTGTACTAGGCTAATGGCCCTGGAGCCTTTATAAGCCTAGCTTATAGGATTACCCTGCCATCGTGCCACCCGACCTTAGTTCCCAGTGCCTCTGTCGAGTAGAGCCACTGGAGGGGTCCCTGGGGTGAATTTTCTATTTCCCATCCACTCATCAAGATTTCTCTTGAAGAGGCCAGTGAGGTGCTCTGCTTGACATGTATGGGAAGTCTGTTCCATAGCATGGGCAGTCTCTGGGTTATGAACCTGTCCCTCCAGCATGTTCTGTTGGTTATAGTAAAGAGGTTGAGGTCTCTGGAGAATGTGATGTGGAGGGATTGGGATTTCTGCAGATGTAGCATTTCTAACAGAGCTGGGTCAGACATGGCTTTGTAAGTCAAGCAGAGATCGTCTCTAAGTAGGTGATATGAGACAGAGAATAGTTGGAGTCTTTTGAGTCTGTCCATATAGGACAAGTGTTTAAGGCCTAGGATCCTCTTTATGAGGTACTTTTGTGGCCTCTCCAGTTGTTGCAGGTGTCTAGTGAGGTACATGCCAAATGGGACATTGTACTCAATGAATGGCCTAATGAGGGAAGAGTAGAGGGAGACAATGACCTCTTTCTTCCTGGATGCAAAACTCTTAGTAATGAGATGTGCCACATAGAAGGACTTTCTGACCACAGTGGCAATGTGGTGGTCAAAAGAAAGGTTGCTGTCAACCTCTGTTCCCAGATCTGTTATAACGCCTTCTGTGTTCAGTGGACTACCACTGATGTGGTAATTCATGAGAACCAGGTTTTTCCGAAGGGGTATGATGACACATTCTTTGGCATTGAGCTTAGGGCCATGGTTCTGACACCAGTCATTGGTCTCAGTGAGGCCTTTCTGTAGGATGCCATCGTCACTTGGGGAGTTAATAATAGCTCCCAACTTGTAATCGTCTGCATATTTTGTCAGCCAGAGTCCCTTCATGTTGGCCTGGACTTCAGAGAAGTAGATACCAAACAAGAGAGGACCCAGAACGGAACCCTGTAGGACTCCACTCATGACTGATTGGCAGTCTGACTTGGAGTCACCTAGTTTCACATTGTGGGTTCTTTCTGTGAGCCAGTTTGTAACCCACCTAGTGATACAGGGGTTGGTATATATATATATATATATATATATATACACAAACACACACACACACACACACACACACACACACACACACAAACACTAAACAAACTTCTTCGGCATAACAAACAGAAAAAAAGACCAATATCACTAGAACCAGTTTAGCAATTTCGTTCTGTCATATCCAAGAACTTCTTCAGAAATGAGCTTAGTAATGCAACACTTTGAAACAATTACTAGTAACCAAAGCAATAAAACAGAAAAGAACCAATAAAAGCAGTAGAACATTAACAGGATACTACCTGACTGCTAGAATATATCAGGACAATTAACAGGAACAATGTAAAAAACATGACTGTTCTGAAACCCGAGATTAAGAGTGACATCTCAAAGCACATTTTACATTTAAGCTGTCATTTCACCCAGGTGCAGAGTCCGCTCCCAATAGGAGCTGCCATCTAAGTTCTTTCACACACAGAGAAGTCACACTCACTAACAATTATACTGGAATAATCAAGGTTATCATTTTTTTGTCTATCTTTTGACAAGATATTGGAATTATATAACAAGGAAATCATTTTAGCATTGATTAGTTTAGGTGCTATGCTCACTAACGTAGGTAGAATGAACCTTTTTAACAGAACTGCATTAAGATTTTTTAAATCTACATGTTCACACATGGTCATTTTTGTTTATTACTGGGACCATTTACATGGTACACCTCACTCATTCACTCAGTTCAGTTTCACTATTTATTATAAAGCTACAGAACTGGATAAAGACAATGACCACCAAAGCTGTAAAAAAAACTTTAATAAGAGCTGGTAAGCGCTTTCGTTTAACACTTTATGCGACCATAGTTTGTACTAAAAAACACATCACTTAAATATACAAACAGGAAACCAATGAACCAATCGACTTTTAAAAGCAATTAATGCAGCAATCTTCTCCTTTTTAAGAAAGGTTTTAAGGGGACACTGTCAATCAATCCAAAGTTTTTGTCTGCCTGCAATTTCAAAATCCATTTTAATTCTTCACATTCTGTTTTATTTAACAGGCTACCTCCCCTGATATTTCATGTAAAATACTTAAAACCGTAAATTCCAAAGTGTGCTCTTCCTTATCTTTATTATGCTTATTTAATGCATTTGTCTTGACATCCCTCCTGATGTCTCTTACATGTTTGAGATTGTTGCATTAATTGTTTCTAAAAGTTGATTAGTTAATGTTTTCAGAAAGTCAAAATTGCTTGGGTGGTTTAAACATTTCAATGGATTCATGAAGGGGCCTAATGAGAGCCTTAAAGTATGGGCTAAAAAGGTTCTACACCCATGATGTGATATTTTGGGATTCAGAGGTATGCTAGCTGCAATGAGGAAAGTCCTTATTATTGGCTAATTTGCATGTCTCTGAATCAATTTTGCCATGACATTCAGATCATTGTTGAACTGCACATCACTGTAGTTAACTGCTGTGACTGCATTGTGTAAGCACTGGTATTCCATTCTTCTGTCACTGTCCCATATACACATTTACCCATTCAAACACAGCACACACACACACACACACACACACACACACACACACACACACACACACACACACACACACACACACACACTCGCACACATGCACACATGCACACACACACACACACACACACACACACACACACACACACACACACACACACACACACACACACACACACTCACGCAGAAACGCACGCACGCGCACACACACACACACACACACACACACACACACACACACACACACACACACACACACACACACACACCAGTCACTGCACCTGTCCCTGAGGTTAATTGCCATTAAGGCACAACAGTTTTGAGTACTCAGTGGTGGCAATTATTTCTGCAGCACCTGATGTCCATACTGTTGTTGGTGCTGTTATGGCATAAGTGTATTTTTGCTGGTGACTGGTGATACCCCCACCATGTAATGCTGTTGGTGCCATTAAGGCACAGGTATCCTATCTGTTGTGTCTAATTGTTCCCCCACTGCCCCCAATCCCAATGCTGCTGTTTGTGCCTTTATGGCAAAAGTGTCTCTTCCGTGGTGACTATGGTCGCCCCTACCCCCAATTCCCGTAATGCTGTTGGTGCAGTTATTGTATAAGTGCAGTATCCCTGTTGTTTGGTATTTTCCCCTACTTCCAAATCCTCATATCGTAAATTCCAGGAATGAACAAGGTCTGACATGATGGGGCTATCCATGCTGACCTACACATCCAAGAGATTTCATGAAATGCTGTGTGCATAGTTGCCTTCGTGGAGGCAGTCCCTTGAGAGAGAGAGAGAGACCACATGGCTAATTATCCTGGACTGCCTGATTGGCATACAGCATGGACATGGATCCAGCCATACATGATGCTGCACATCTTAGGGCTGTCTCTGGGGTTACAGCAATGTATGCATGAGGTGTACATATTGCTATCACATTTATGAATTCCATCCTTTGTCATGTTTTTAAAATTGTCATGTTTGTGAGGAAAAACTACTTTTTTTCAGTAAAAGGGCTTACTCTGAACTTGATGGACACTACTCTGCTGCTCAGTATGATTATCTGACAGCAAATTTATTTTCTTTTTTAATTGTTGATAAAGGTCTAGCTTTTGACAGCATGTCATAATATACACCTTTGTTTACCCAGTAATGTTGATCTATAGTATCATTAACATTAGAATAATGCAATATTTTAATCAAACAAGTAACTTTTATTCTGTACAAAAAAGCCCAGTAAGAATGGTGAGAACATTCTAGTCATGACAAATGCACTGGCACTGACCACATGACTCAATGCATTATGATACACATACATTTTTAAAACAGCAATGGCTATACAATAGTACTGAAGTGGTAATAGCTATAAAACATATTGCCAGAATATAGAGACTCAAGGAGCTCCACTTACTTATCATCACAATTACTTGTTTCCTCTTAACAAAAATTTTCATTTTGATTAACTTTATCATTTTCAAAACAATAATCATAACATCAGATTCCACTTCAATGTCACGAAAAGGCCTTCTTCACAAGTGATTTCTCCTGCACTCTTCAGTACTACCTTTTCTTATGTCACCATGATGTATCTAGCTTACAATATACATGCACAGCATAATTCAAAAAAATGATATGCCAGACCACAGAGAGGCTCTACGTTTAGTTATCATTGTTCAGACTTTAAACATGGGTAACATAATAGATTGGGGGTTGTCACAGTGGTTAAGGTGTTTACCTTAAAGACACAAAGCACAAGGTTTGATTCTTATCTTTGAAGGGAAACTGGCTAGGCTTAAAATGCCCTGCAAGAGCAGTTAGCATACTACTTACCTATGAACCTACCTACAACGATATGTCACAGTAGAGAGTGCAGCCATGCCTGACTATCAATGCCCAAACTACAGAAATGGATGCTCGAGCAGAATATATGAATACACATTCACAGACAGCACATTTCAAGTCACACTTGCATACACTATACCATCCAAAGTGCTTCGTTGTGTAGAATTTTCATGGGGATTACATATTAAGTGATATATGTTTTTTCAGTTTTATTAATAATTTTCCATTTTAAGAGGACCTATTACTTATGTGTTCATTTAAAAAAATATTGCCATTACCTATAATTTTAAACAGTAATGCTGTTGCAAGTGATGAATATGTCATTCAGGATAAAATTACTATCTTAGCAGTCTATTGATCTTGACATTTATTATAAAGCCCATAGTTTTCATGCAGTTTCTACTAGCAATTTATATACTCCAAAAGGGTCATTCTAGGATATGAAGATTTGTGTTTTACCAACCTGCAAGTATACTGTTTGTCAAATAGGACACATACAGCATAAAATAAGTAATGCTGCAGTGAATATAAAGTGTTCACTAATGGGCAATGTCATTGTTAGATCAACTAATCATTTAATTCTTGTTGTTGAGTTATGTATCTCTCTAAAAAATCATCAGGATGCGTATGTGGAACAAAACAAATTTATTTCAGCATTTGTAAGTAATCTATAAAAAGTATGAAGTTACTGCTTTCATCATCTGAACTGAACTACACTGAATAGAATGACTGATCATACCAGCAATATTTGAAGGATTTCTGTAAATGAGTTTTATGGAAGAGTTTAAAATTTGTGTTTATCTGAATCTGGGCTTTGATAAAATGCATAAGCTCTTGAGGAGGCACTGTGTGCGTGTGTGTGTGTGTGTGTGTGTGTGTGTGTGTGTGTGTGTGTGTGTGTGTGTGTGTGTTTGTTGTGTTTGTGATCTTGTATATATGATTTGTTTGCACATTATAACATAAGTTCTATGCACCCTACTACTGTTATTAGGAAATTGTTAAACATAAGGGATATAATGTTTTTTGATAATTCACTACCCGTATGGTGTAAAACTTCAAAAACATAACCTTATACAGTTTTGTATGAAGAGAACTATTTATTTATCTAACTCATATCCCACAGTTGCCCTATACGCAGATGGTGAAATGGTGATGAAGAACCTACTCATTTTGCATTTTTAGAATAAGAAAACCTGGGAAATTTTAATTTAGGAACAAACACACTGAAGTCAACATATGTATTTAACCAAATTCTTCAAATATATGTAACAAATTTAGCAGTGAAATTTTATTTAATGCTTTATATTACATTTATATCTGCATGCTATTCTACCAAAAGACAGTATGTGTTAAAAATAGGATATTAACTTTGAAATGCACATACCCTCTTCCATTTATAAAAAAATATTAATTTATGCATGCAGCATGTACACATTTATGTATGTATGTTTGTTTGTTTTGTTTTTCCAGTTAGTTTGACTAGGGCTGCAGCCTATTTTCAGGGAAGACTCAAGGCAATACTCCTACTGACACAGGGATGTTTGGCCAGGGCACCAAGGAAATCCCCTTGTCTTTGCGATCTCATTAAAGGTGCAGAGGCACCACCGAGGCCAAAGAGCAGTTGCATCCAGTGATGCAGTTGACCTGCCGGTACCGTCATAATCTAAGTATTGTTGTGCTGTAACCTCCAAAACAGCACCTGTTCAAATTACTACCTTATCAACAGATGGTCTTAAAGATAAGATGTTTGTTAAGATGCTTTGTGAACAAGAATCCTCAGAAGCCTTTGCACTTCCCTGGCAGAATCAATAGAAAGACACACTTTTGCTTTACTTCCTTTTTATGGCTCAGGTTACATCAATGGAGTACCTCTCTCTTTGGATGACACAGTTAATTCTCAGTTTACCTCTTGGAGATGTAGTGGCTACTTCTCTGTCTGCTAAATTTTATGCTGCTGTTGCTGCTGGACATCAGTGACAGAATCTAAAACCTTTTCATTCTAGTGGAATGTGTCATCCTGTTATTAGGAGTGCTCATATCAATAAAACACCTAGTAACAGGAATGAATTTTGGGAGGATATTATGGTGCCTTTAGGTTTATCAGTTACTGGTGTTTGTGCCCTTATATACAAAGGGGCAGAACTTTTTGCTGAATCAACTTTAGAAAATTAAGATGTTGCACATTTTGTCTTGAATGCTTTTGAACAAAAGAAAATGGACTGTCAATGGCACTCTTATTTTAAGGAGGCAAAAAAAGAAAAAGAAAACATTTCAAACTAAATGTAAAATATTGGTACAATTGGTAACTTTAGAGTTAGACTCTTCTTCTGGCTTTTCCCGGTTAGGGGTCGCCACAGTGGATCACCTGTCTGCTCATGATTGGCAGTGGAGTTTTATGGTGTTGAGTTGCCAGCCTGGTACCCAACCTTCCACAGAAGGCACACATATGCATGCACTCACTCCTAGGTCAAGTATCCAATACACCTACAGCATGTCTTTGGGAGGAAACCAGAGCACCTGGAGAAAACCCACGTGACCACAGGGAGGACATGCAGACTCTGCACAGAAGGCAGCCCAGCCGAGGATTGAACTGGAGAACCTCTTGCTGTGAGGCAGCAATGCTAACCACTGCACCACCATGACCACCCTTTAGAGTTAGACTATAATGATATATTATCCTTCTTTTCTGAACAATGTACTAAAGTTTTGATGAGCTGCATGTGTTGGAATACAGGAAATTGTAGATAGCAGGATGAACTTTTTTGACTATTCTTACATCATACTGTAATAATATTCAGCATTTACCAAGTGTAATGCATTTTAAGGGATACAAATGGTCTATTAAATATCCTTGGTAATTGAAATCCTTTTTTCTCCACAAGGATTTTATATATCTTTTGAGTATATGCCCACAAAAAGACGCACACAGTATGTGGATAATCAGATCACAGTTATACTAAATATACTTTAAAATGTTATAAGTGCAATAATCAGGGAAGGGACATTTATATAGTAGTATTAATTTTTTTGGCAGAATGTAAAAAAAATAATGATATGTACAAAGTTGCACAAATGACCAGGCATTAAACAAAACTAATGTGGTTGTTGTCGGTCCTGATATCAGCCGGAGTAGTTTATGGTTCCATAGCTGTTACTAACTAGCATAAACCCTTATCTGTGGGACATGCAGATGAAGAGGATGAAACAGGAATACTAATATGGCAGACACTGTTTGTGTAACTATTGTGGTACAGATAAAGTAAAGGATGTGGTAATGTAACCCAAAACTTACCAAAACCAGTGCCAAAACTTAAAAAAAAAAGGAAAGCATGGTCTTTCTGTACCCTGTCTAGAAATAGCATTGTTGGTGAATTTTGGCATATAGTTAGAATAGTGTAAGGTTGTTGATGCAAACAGTATTTGTCTATTAGACATTAGGCATTTGTCACTATCTGAAATATTACAGCTGGAGACTTTGCTGGGTAGAAAGATAATCTGGCCACAAGCATAGATACTTGTTCAGGTATAATTGTTTTATTTATCTAAACAAGAGGATTGTATGTTTAGATTAGTTATTTTGAAATGATGGTCAATGTCTTCCATTGGAGTTGCATGCAGAGAGTTCTTATTATAACTGATAGTCAAAACATGTCTCCCACCCTTTAATTATTTCTTTTAAATACCTTGGATATCATCTTGATGATATCTGCCTATTTTTTTTTATTAAACAAGAAACATCTTTAGTAAATTATCACTTATGACATAGGCAACCACGCAGCCATATAAATGAATATTTGAACTCTAACTCAGCTGAAGTTCAGATGCTGAAACAGTGCACATATGTATACAGAGAAAGTGTCTGTGTAGGTTATACATATCAGAAGGGAAAGTCTCAGAACAAAATGGATTACTTTTGTTTTCTGATGGTATCTTGCCTACAAAACCTGCAAAGTCAGAGTTGGATTAAATTATCATTAGCAGAATGGGGTCTATATTAAAATAGCGAAACCTCACTTACACGAATAGCTAAACGCAGGCACATAAATAACGAACCATGAAAACACCGAACATCCTGAAGCACAAAATTTGAAATATCGAATTGTCATATTTGGCCCTTATCCAGTATAGCTTCCCAACGTAAATGTGCAATAGTTATGGACCTTAGGGTTAGGGTGCAGGTTAAGGTAAGTGCATACATAGTAATACATGCAGCCTTTACTTTAGGGTTAGAAGTAGGGTTATGTTAAGTGCATGTATAGTAATATAGTTGTGTAGCTGAATGTATATTTAATTTATACTTTTCCCATAGTTGGGTGTTGTTTGTTTATAGTTAGATACATTTGTGTGTAGTGAATATTTGATTAGGATATGGGATATATGGGTGAAGTGTAGATATGGGGAAGTGTGGATTATTTATTTTGTTTGGGTAGGTAGGACATAGCGGTTGGTGGGCTTGGTCAACTATGACAATTCGATATTTCGAATTTCGCGCTTCAGGACGTTCTGTGTTTTTGCGATTCGCTATTTATGTGTCTGCGTTTAGGTATTCGCGTAAGTGAGGTTTCGGCATTTTAATATAGACCCAGCAACATGACCTGGAATTGGTCATGTTGTTCAGACTGTTGTTTTGGGTAAGGTAGTTAAGAAATTGATTGGGAAGGGTTTGAAAAATAAAGGTTTTGCATCTTGAATCACAGTGCTGTGGAATGACCATTTAACTACGAGACCTATTTTTGCAACCTGGGAAGATGACTGGATAGTTTCTAAATGAAAATAAAAATCAGCTTATGTAGACTGGGGCAAATAATTTTATGGCTAAAATTAAGTATCATAAACTAGGAATACTTTTCTTACTAATTTGGATGCAAGCAGTATTACTTTCTTGAATATCAAACAGGTGAAGCTTAATTAAGATAGGGTTAAACATCTGTGTCAACATCAGTCCTTTGTCACTCAAGGCAAAAAGGAACACATTTGTCCTATTTAGTAAACTCTCACTTCATGAATACAATGTTATATTATGCCATGTTTGATGGATGATAATGGTGTATCTTGCTGTAAATTTCCTGATATGTTAACCTGGGTTTAATTCTTATGGATGGTCAGAGACACTCTGCATATAATACTTCTTGGACAGTTAGATCTTTTACTATGGAACAACAGGGACAAGAACCTATGAATGCTTTTATTATTTTACAGGAACTAGACTTTCCCATAGGTAAATCTAAAGCTTCTAACTTCCCTGGTATGGATGGGACAAGTTATTCCTTCTATATGCACATTTAAAGATGTGCCTGTTTCTTTAAAGTAAAAAATATGTATATATGCATTGAACAATTGTTTGGAAAATGGGGTGCAATGATGTAAAACCGCAAAAGATATTCTGAAATGCATCTGAAAGAAGAGGGGTGACAAGGAGGTGTTAAGATAACTGGAGACCATTAACTATTGCAATTAATGTATAGCAATGAACATTATATGGCATAGAGTTAGCAAATATCTACACAGTAATCTGTCAGAATTAGTCTATGGTATTAAAAGTAAAAAAATTGAAAATGTATTACTTTTTAAAGAAATTGTTTATATGATTGTTATTTCTGATACAAGTGATAATTATCCTGTGATGGAGAGAGAGCTTTTGACAATGTCAGTCATATGCAAGCCAGGAATATTTTAAGGGCATATACTAGGATCTAATATCTGAGGTGGTACAGTGGTAGCATTGTTGCCTCACAGCAAGAGGTTCTCTCATTCGATTCTCAGCTGAAGTGCAGGGAGTGTCTTCTGTGTGGAGTCGGCATGTCCTCCCTGCGGTTGGATGGGCATTTGAAAGACATGCATTAATGGGCATGCCTTCGTTGAAGGTTGGACGTTGAGCTGGCACCTCGGCATTCATGAAAATCTACTGCCAATCATTAGCGGACCGGAGTTCCACTGTGGTGACCCCTAACTGGGAAAAGCCAAAAGACAAACAACAACAACATACTAGGACCTAAGATATTAACATCTAGTGGACTCTGCACAATAATTCCACTCTAAAAGTAATGGTCAATGGCTGTCTTAGGTGTCCTTGTTTTTGTCAAGAAGGGGGGGCAACCAGGATGTTTGCTTAGTGCATAATGCTTTCTCTGGTTATAAATGTGATTATTTCTATGGGGTCAAGATTATTTGACTCAGAAAGATGGGAAATATGAGATGAGGTAAAACTGCCTATTATGGTATTTTAGGCCGATGTTTTAATACCTGCTGCAAAACGCAAGTGTATATTGCACTGGCTTTTTGTTTCCATGATTGAAATTATTGGGTTTATAGGGTTACATTTAAATTGTTCTAAATGTAAAGGAATTTGTTTTTAGATAAAGGATTATGTTATGTAGCACTACCTGTGTCTGTAAGAGGACATCTTTAACATTTCAAAGTTTTGGCTGGCTTTTCAGTTAACTTTCCATAAGAAGGTTTACTTACCCAACATTATCTTTTTGAATAAATTGTAATATTTTTGCATTGTGTATGTTTTCATAACTTATGATTTTTTTCAGTTTATTCAGGGTTCAATGTTAAATCCTGTAAAGAGAGATATTCAGGTCAACAAAAATAGGAACATGGATTGTGATTAATAAATCCTTCTGTACATTTAAGTTCTTTTAATTTATTTTTAGTTTTAATATTGGGTATTGAGGCTTACAAGTCCTTATTATGAATTATTTATGTGCAGATATATTCACGTTTTTGGGAATAGTGAGAGAATCCTAATAAACATAATTGAATGGTGGCCATTGATTTTCAAAAATATTCTCAACAAATCAAATTATGGAAAATTAATATGGCCACTTTGCGTGATAATAGGAAACTATGGGATATAAATGTCATGTCTTCCTACTGAAAAATCAAAATTCACTAATTCAACATTTCAATATGTCTAAACCATTTAATCAGAACATAAATGAACACCAAAAATATTGAAAGTAAAAAAAAACCAAACAAACAAATAAAGCACTGTTTTTGCAGGCAAGCAAGCCCTACCACATCCCCCACCACCCATAGCCCTGCAGATTATATCTCTAAAATCAAAGATCACACAAAAGTAGGAAAAATGTTTACCTCAAGTAAGCTACCATATGCGCTCTCACACAGACCACCTAAAGCACAACACACCAACAGCAGTGCAAGTGAATGTAATGTATGACTCACCTTCACTGCTGACACAAAACTAAATGCACATGGTGTTGTGACCGAATCTAATGATTCACTTACATTACTGTTAGAATCAAATGCATGTAGACAAAAACATACATTACTCGATGAAATAAGTATAAGAACAATGTAAATCTAAAATTTAACAATGTGCATTTAGACTAAATGAACAGAACCCTTGGGAATCCTTATATTTGTTGGCTAAAAGGGCATTGCCACATTGATGAAAAAGATGTTTACATGTCTAGGAATGGAATGTTTTTATGGAGATTTTTGTTATACAAATTGTTTGTTAAAGCTGATATAAAATATATATGTGTTGAAGAATGCCTTTGTAATACATGCCTTTGTAATACATGTCAGGTGGAACAGAATACACAGCATGTCTTTCTCACTTCTGTAGAGGTGTTTTCACATATTGTGATTAGGGTTATAGGATTTGGATTGTTTAGTAACCTTCTTCCTGATACAGATGATGCTGTTGATATGGATGATGTTATTAGGATTTATTTAGAAAAGGAGAACTGATGGAAATGTATATAACAAGCCATGAAACCAGAAGGAAACACTTAAAAAATAAGTACTGGTTATGCATGAAGGGATGGGTAGGATAAATTATTGCTGTGGTTGATTGTCTTCTATTTGTCATTTATTGCATGCTTGTTTATTAACTTTATATTATCTTTATGCATAGTTATTTTTATATAATAACTTTGTAGTTTTTGCCTTTCTGTTTTTTTCTAATAAACATTCCTCACTCTTTGAGATCTAATTTCATCTTAATATTCTATAATCCCTAAAGATATTGGGTTGAAAATGATATCTCATTGCCTGTATAGGAAGTGTAATGCACAGTTGTCGAAGGTGCACTTGTTAATAGAAATGTTAGATGTAGCACCATAGGTTCATAGGTTCATAGGTTAGTACTAGGCTAACTGCTCTTGCAAGCCATTTTAAGCCTAGCCAATTATCCTCTGTGAGATTCAAACCCTGTACCTTGTGTTTGTAAGGCAAACACCTTAACCATTAGGCCACCCTCCCAACTCATATAATTTTTTTGAAGGTAAAATTTTTAGACAAAAGACCAGTATGGATATGGGGTAGCTATATCCACCAGTTATGCTAATTTATATATGATAGGTTGTGAAGAGGAGAATATTTTTAATGGTTCATAAAGGTCATGAATTATATTTTATGAATACTTTATTGATGGCATTTTTATGGTTTGGACTGTGTTCAAAGAAGTTGTTTTACTGTGTTGAATATGGTGGATGATCATATGAAATATTATAAATTTTATATATAACAACTGCAGAATTTTAAAAGGTTTTCCTCATGCAGCTAAAATCCCAAGGGAGGGTGACCTAGATTTGTCTTTAAGAGAGGCAGGACATTTTAAGAAATATTATAAAATGGTAAGCAGCATGTAATACATAAATGGGAAATGAAAATGTGTGGCAACAATTAGTGTCAATATTTGATTGTGGCAAGTCAGAAATACTGTTAATGGAAAACTTATGCAGACTACCAAAAATATTAAGTTGCAAAGGCAAAATGAGATTTTTGTTGTCTGTTGTGTATAGTGTATTACATTCCACATAGGCAGAGCATCTGGATATTTATCTAAGAGAATCTATGAACATATGTATACCATTACGAATCAGGATGCTAATAATGCACTCTCTAAGTATGCTATGAATTAGATAGCCAATGATTTTAAATTTACCATTTTAGAAGAGTATGTTTCCCTCCTTATGACAAAAATGCTATACAAAAACTATGAGAAAGGTAAGAGTATGCAACGGAAGTGAAACTAAATGCCTGCCAAGCACCAGGTCTAAATGACATGAAAAGCTTTAAGGTTTATTTAAAAAGAACTGGGTTGGCTCTTTGACACTGATCATATGACCTACTTTTTCATATGAATATTTTGCTCAACTTTTATAAAATGAATGTCTGTGTCAGTGTTTGTCGCAGTCTGGCAACTCAACATGAAGGAGGAAAGCATATACTGGGCTAAATTTAAAAAAAAGAAGAATTTTTTTATAATAAAAATGAAAGAAAGGAAGGAAGAATAAGGGAATTTGGGACTGATAATCCAATAATCTGTTTTAGCTCACATAATGTATTTATTGTACTGAAATTAGATACTACTGTCTCCAAGACATTAATATTATAGTAATAACCCATGCCTGGGTGTGGGTAATGCTAAATTTACCCACGGTTGGCGTGGTACCAAACAAAGCCAACCGTGGGTAAATTTAGCATTACCCACACCCAGAAGTGGGTTATTGCTATTATACCATGACATTATTTAAGAAAAGAAACTATTACTTTTCTTAAATAATGGCATAGTATAATGCCTGTTTACTGCCCTTCCGCAGATGTCTGGCATCCGCGGCAGTTCTGATGTACTGCGCACCTGCGCAGTACATCAGAGTTGTAAGCAACGGAGAAAGCAAGATCTCTGTTGCTTTTTAGTGTTTAGCTATGTTAAATGAGTTTAACATAGCGAGACAGTTAAAATAAGCAACGGACATCTCCGTTGCTTATTTTAAAACTGTCTCGCTATGTTAAACTCATTTAACATAGCGAAACACTAAAAAGCAACGGAGATCTTGCTTTCTCCGTTGCTTTTAAACACTCGCTATGTTAAATGGGCTTAACATAGCGAGACAGCTTTAAAATAAGCAACAGATCTCCGTTGCTTATTTTAAAGCTGTCTCGCTATGTTAAACCCATTTAACATAGCGAGACAGTGTTAAAACGAAGTTATACTAATGGAAAAAGTCCGGCGACGGACCTTTTTCCATTAGTATAACTCGATTTACAATGGGCACGCTGGCCAATCAGCGTGCACGTTTTGGGGGGATCATGGTATAATTCATATTAATGTACATGACTGTGTATTTTTTGGGAATGGCATAAAACTCCTAATACAACTACATATTGTAGTAAATTATTTTCAAGAGTATTATCAAAAAGTTAAATCGTGTTAAGTTAATGTGACTACTGTGTGATAACACAAAACCATGTCATAAATGCATTATTGAGTCTTATTATTATAGTGACCCTTGGATTCTTTCATTTTATTAAAAAAATAGAACATTAATGTAGAGGCAAAAAAAATCTCTCAGGTTTGGGAATGGTCCGACTGTCTTTAGATATTTTTATTTTAAATATTACTTGTTTTGAAGTGTGACCCTTTACTTATATCACATGGAAGAAATTATTTTACATATTTCTTCTTGACTGTATAACAGTATCTGTCTTTTGCCCTCTTATTGCTAATGGCATTTGGGATGGCATAGTCCTCTGACATTTTTTAGAGGAATATTAGATTTGGTTGTTACAACAACAACATTAGATTTGGTATTTATAAATACTTGTCTCATTGCACTGTCAATAATATTAATAAGAAATCTATGACTATATTATGGTTTATTAAAAAAATGGAGAATTGAAGAAATGTATAATAAGACAGGGGTTAAAAAAGAAGTACTTAAGACAATTAAGAATCTGGTTGTGAAAACTTCAGCTTATTTGATAAATTGGTTATATTTTATTTTTAATTACAAATTCAATTGTGAAAACTGTGTCTTTATTTGATGAACTGGTTATATTTTATTCTTCATTGCTTTACATTTGACATTCATGTACATTTATTTTTTGCATTATATATCACTTGCTTGATGTTGTGATTTCTGATTTCTACCTCTGTGTTTTTCATTTTTGAAATGAAATTCATTTTACTTGCATTGGGACCATCACTAACTCAGGAAGATGGGGCCTCACTTTGATAGTAAACCCAAAGGATGACCAAACACCACTAGTTTGCTGCACTATGGTATCAATAGCAAAAAACTAACCCTAGCAACTGTGTGGCTAGAACCCATGATATTCCAGCATCACAGATGACTCTGCTTCCCGCTGAGTCACTGATACTATTCCCATCTATGTACTAGGCCACAAAGGAGCCCTACTTCTTCAATAAATGGCATGAAACATGACAAACTTTGATGGACTGTTGTAAACATTCAAACAACCATTATCTCTTGGCACTCAGAAAGGCTGTCTGTTCATTCATAACACTAAAGATCCTTGTATGTATGGTCTCCCAGTACAAATTTATAAAATATAACTATCTGTAAACATAGGTTCATAGGTATTTACTAGGCTAACAACTACAAGGGCCTTTTTAAGCCTAGCCATGAATCCCAAATCTCTGACAAGAACTGCTTACTGCATGCAAAAGTATTACCATTCAGGTAGATTTTGAAGAAACTGTTGTATGTTAGAAAATTTATAGCAGTTTAGAGGATCAGATAATTTAACAACAGAGAAATCATGGACCATTTATAGTCACTTCTTCAGGTCTATGTCCCTGAGAAAATACTGTCCTCCTTGGCCAACCTGAGTGTAACAGTGTATGCATATTCATGCTTCAATAATGTGCTGGGGGGGGTCATTCATTTTGTGCATAATTTTCTCATTGGATCCAGCAGAAAACCTAACTCATTTGAGCACTTAACAAACTGGGATTTGCAAACCTTACATTTGAAGATAATACATCTGACATAAGGGCCTATATTATTTACCAGAAGAACTTTTAGGTGCAGATAACACAAGCCTTAAATATTATTTTATGTAAAAAGCTACAGGGACTGATGGATGGGAGGTGATATAAACTTTCTTTAAACATGTTTTGCCTTTTAACCAAACCTGTCAAGCCTAAAAAAAAAATAAATAAATAAAAACACTATGCATAGAGGACTGAAATATCAATGCTATTAACATGTTTTCAACTTAGGGCAGAACTTCAGTGTAGGTGACATACCTTTTTTCCATACGTTTACAACTTGGTTAAAAACATTACAAAACATATGTCTGTGATATAAGAATGTCAAAAGGACTTTTTTGCCATTATTCAAGATAAAACATCCATTCAGCAAATGGCAGAGAAACATAGCAGAAAGATACAAGGATCTCCCTTTCATATTATGTGGGAGTGACCATCCATTTAACAGATGCCATAGCAGTCATCTTTTCAGGAGCATGGTGGTGATTATAGGACTTCACGGTGTTTCTGACACCTCTCTGCATGGCTTGTCTTAATTAATTTAGGTCATCATTAAAAACTCATCCATCAAAGATATAGAAACATGGCAATGATATGAGAAAGACTCAGAAACATGTTAATAATTTAACAAAGTGATTGCACCTACCTTTATGGTGCAGAGATATAAAGTCCTGATTGTACTCTAAATGCCCCTTGTTTGATTAGCATCACAGAGGTTGAGGGACTGCATGGTAGTGAATGGGTATGAATAGCTGATGCCAGCTTACCTGTCCTCAGGAGATGAAAGCAGCCTAGGCTTACTGCAATAGCAGCATTAAGAGCCTGAGGAGCTCCACTCTACAAGTGGTATAACACACTGCAGGGCACATGTATCTTCTGAAGGCAGCCATAGTGATGCCTGTAAGGCTGGCATGGGGTGTCAGGGTTAGAACACATACAATGACACCAATATAATGATGCTTCAGAATCCTTGAACTCCTCAACTGTCTCAGACGTTGGTCAGGTTGAACATGATGGAAGCTAAAGCAGGCCCAGTAGACCTGCAAAATGAAGAAAGGAGCTGGTAGCAGCTGATCATCAGCTCCAGAAAGGTCAAAAGGAAGGCAAAGAGGTTGCTACTCATAGTATGTCTGCATGAAAATGACAACTCATTCAACAAATATTGCAGCAGCCAACTAAATATCAGTTGATAAATGTGTGACTTCTGAATAAATTTCAGACCTATTCCCTTGATTTGTCTGAATGAATTTAGGGCAATATAACAAATCTCAAAATGTAGACATGCACTGACTATACTTAAAGTATTAAGAAGACAGCAGTGTTGTAGTGAAAAGGTGAGTTTATGATTGTATCCATGTCTATTTTATTTATTTGTCATAACTATGTTGCTTATATATTGTGGACAATGGCAAGAAATAAAGTAATACAGTACACTGTGGAGACTCTTTCCAATAAAATGAAAAAGTCTGTAAAACAACAGAATTCTCTGGCTAATTCTAGAACTAAAACAACTAATAAAATGTTGTGTTAAAGCTTGGACAGATTACAAACAAGTTCAATAGAATACTGAAAAAATATATAGCTTTCAACTTTTAAAATGCAGTATTAAACTTAACACCAACATGATAAAAAAAAAAAATTCTTTATTAACATGGGATAGGGGTCCTACCATCACCTCTGAGATGTAAGTACATAATTACCGTGATACTGCTTACCTGTCTGAACTCTACTGAATAGCACTTATGTTCTTCTTCTTTCGGCTTTTCCCAGTTAGGGGTCACCACAGCGGAGCTCCAGTCCGCTAATGATTGGCAGTAGAGTTTTTACAGGTGCTGAGGTGCCAGCTCGATGCCCAACCTTCAGTGAAGGCACACTCATTCTACGCATGTCTTTCGAACACCACTTGACCACGGGGAAGACATGCAGACTCCACACAGGAGGCACTCCAGCCAAGAATCGAACGGGAGAACCTCTTGCTGTGCGGCAACAATGCTTACCGCTGCACCACCACAGCTTCCACTGGATAGCACTTATATATAATATAAATACATAATACACATACTGCAAAATTGCAGTGTTATTATTATTGCTATAATCATTTTCTTGTGATGTAATGATTTTAGCCATGTCTATACTAGCTGTTATTATCATAACTATGCCATTTAATACAGGCTAAATAAATAAAGAAAGAAAGAAAGAAGAAAAAAAAAAAGAAAATGAATGCATAGCAGCAGAGCTACACTGTAATTTAAGGCAGCATCTCAGGAAAAAGGTTCTGTCCTGGCTATGGAAAAGTGGGCCAACTCTTCTACTGCACAGGTTTAGACATGGACGTTCGTCAATGCTGTTTACATCTGGTTTGTAGTTTGGAGGTGACATATGTCCACATACCTAAACTGTCTTTATGGGGCTTTTGTACTGCTGCTGCTGTCCATCATTCAGTCCTGGAATTTGTCGAAGGCATAGGATACCAACAAGGTTATGTCTTGTCTCTCTTCCTATTTGTGATTTTCATCAGCAGGATATCAAGGTGCAGCCCAACGTTTAGATTGTCTCCAGTTTGGGATCATGGCTCTGCTGTTCTCATCCCTCATCTAACAATAATAGAGTACAATGCTCCCTTCTGTATGTACCTCACCAGACACCTGCAGCAGTTGGAGAAACCTCATAGGTTTCTTATCAAGAAAATTCAAGGCCTTCAACACATGACCAAAATGGACAAACTAAAGGCCCTGCCACTGTACTCTGTATCATATAGACTGCTTAGAGGTGACTTGTGCCTGGTCTACAGAGTAGTCTGAAAAATAGCCTTAATGGAAATGCTGCACATCCATAAATCAAATGGGACAAGATTCACTTGCTCTAGGGACCTTAACCTAGCTTACAACATTAACAGGACATGCTGTAGAGACAGCTATGTCCCCAGAGGTTACCACTCCTCTGGAACAAACTCCTGGTTCACATAAAACAGAGCTCTTTATTGACCATATTTAAGTGTAACTTGGGCAATTGGACGGGGAAGCTGTACATTTACCCCAGGGGATTCACCTATGTCCCTCTTGGACAGGGGCAGCACGTGCTAATCTTAGATTCGCATTGCTAATGTAGACTATATATCTTGGTCTATAAAGGAACACGGGTATACCATGGCTAGGCTTGTTAGTGCCCAAGGACCATTATCCTAGTAACCTCCTATGATCCTATAATTCTATGAGGGCTGCATCTTTGCTATTTGCAGAGGATATTTTCCTCTAACCCTCAAGTGAGTATGATCTACAAAATGTACTGTTGCAATCTGCTGCTGTGTGTGAACTAGATGGGTAGAAAATGAGCACCTTCAAATCATAAGTGATGGTTTTGTCCCAGAAAAAGTACATTGCTCTCTGTGTGCAGGAAACAGCAACATTAGGCAAAGACATTTAAGTATTTTAGGGTCCTGTTCAACACTGAAAATAGAAAGCACTTGGAAACTAACCACCAGATTGCTGATGTGACAGCCTTTTGGCACATTTTGTACTGGACTGTGGTAGTGAAGTGAAGTGAAATATATGTTTTAGGATAGCTCTCGTATTACTACTTAGTCTTCATCCTCATTTAAGGGATGAGATATGGGTTATGCAAAAAAGTATGATCTGTCAAATAGAAGTAGAACAAATTATATTTCTTCCCAATATAGCTGAGCTCATTGTGACAAAAAGAGGGTCTTTTATAAAGTTGGGAGACCTACTTCATGTTGACAAGAGTCAGTTGAGGCACCTGCAGCTTGCTATGATGCAGTGTACCTGTGCAACTCCCTGATCAGATGCAGCAGGCACAACCCACTGGAAGATGTTCCTGGGGCAGAATAAAGACATGCTGCTGAAGGGGTGACATCTTTTAGATTTCCTTAGAGCATCTGCTGAGCCCACACATACTTCTCATTTTTGCTCAAAAATCAAAGAGAAATCCAAGCTAAATAGTGGACGCTGAAATAAGTGACATTGTTTTTAAATTTTACTAACTCACTTAAAAATTTAATAGAAGAAGAGGTTTTTTTATCAACATGCATTTTCTTAACAAATAAGAAGCATGACACCTTAATGTATGGTAATATACTGATTGTAATCTTGCAGTGATTTATCAGACAAATCCAACATTTTACAAGGACTGGGACAAAACTATGAAGAAAAATCAAGAACGTTCTGCAAAATCAGGAATGCTCGATATGTACGCATTTTCACAGAACGAATCGGAAACTGTTTTTGGGACTATGCTGCGCTACTTGCTTTGCTTACTACATTTGTGATCTTTGCTAGTCATGACAGACAACTTAGAAAATGAATTACATATGAATGAAAAAATGAATTATGTATGAATTAATGAATGAATAAATGAATGGCTGGATGATTTGTTTGTTTGTTTATTGGGGTGTTGCACTGATCAAATCTGATTAAAGCCTGGGTAAATGAACATTCACAATGAAAAACAAAGTATAAACTGAGACAAAACATGAGCATAACAAAGGTAGATATTTGATAAAATCTAAATGTGCAAAGGTTAGAAATGATAAAATGTAAGCATAAAGATACGCCATTGAAAAAATCTAAATAGAAAGATTTAGAATTTATTACAGAAGTCATATTTGCAAAGGTAGAATGAAGCTTTTCCAAAATGGATCTCTACAGAACACTGGATAAAGTGAAGTGAGAGCTTATCTAAACAACCCTGTCTTGGTTTGTGATTGATTGTGCATATTTATTTTGAATTATAATTTATTTTTACCACTGTTTTTCACTGCTTGTAGGAAGAAAGGGATAGCTTGTGGACAAGAAGATTTACTTTGATTTATATTTTGTTGTTTTACCTCTAATTTTCACTATTTGTTATTAGAAAGGGATAGGTCTTAGATAGGCAAACTCTAGAAATCCCAAGGTTCATAGTCAGCTATAAATTAGACAGGCTGCAGAGAGGACAATCCAGAGCTTATTTGAAACAACCATTTCTTGGTGTGCAATTTAATTTATTGATTTTTATTATTAAAAAGAAGATGAACTGTGAGCAATAAAGAGCAGAAGCTGCTGCGCACATTCACTCATGATGTAAAAGAATTCCAGCTTTTGCATGACTTTCACAACTGGTATGGTCAGAGTAATGACTTTATTTTACTTAATTTAATATTTAGTTGTATATTGTTTGTGTGATTTTTTTTCACAGACGTTGATTTAAACTCTTTGTGAATTCTCCAGTAACTTCTTATTTATTATTTATTTTACATTTGTTGACCGGGAAAGTCCGATTGGATGCATGTCCATTTTCAGTGGAGGCCCAGGGAGAAAAGCTCCACAGTTAAATTTTAAGGAAAATATAAGGTGTATACAGAAGCATTCAAATTTACCTAGTACCAAACTTAACATTGACTAGTAACATAGCATTGAAGCTTAAGATTTAACATATTTACATTGACTGAACACATCTTTTACAGTTTTAGGTTGAGGCATAACATAATGGTGAACATTGTTAGTAGGGGGTGCATTTTTTGCTTTATACAGTTGAATTGTGAGCAAGTTAGCCACAGTAGGGAGTATAGCAACAAAGAGAGCAAAGATTAGACATAGTAGGGAGTATAGCAACAAACAGAGCATAGATTAGACATAGTAGGGAGTATAGTAACAGGAGAAGAGACAAAGATTGTAAACTGGATAAAAGGTTAAGTAAGAAAAGCAGAAGGAGTAAGAATCTTAAGTATAGAGTAAGAGTAGAGGTGTAAAGAGAAAACTGTAGTGGATAGATAACAGAGTGTCCTAGCAGTGACATATGGGTATTGACTAAGAGGTATGAATTAGAGGTGGAACGGGAAGGAAGCTAGAGAAGCTGCATTCTTTTGATAATGAAACTAAAGTCAGAGGGCAAGAGTAAGGGGAGAGGGTGGAAGGGTGGGAAGTCAGCCGAGTGGGGAATATGTGCATATCCATGTGTGCTTTAGGTGTTCTTTCAGGAGTCTTTTAAATGTAATCTTTGAGCCTGCTGAGGTAATAGCAGTAGCTAGGGTGTTCCAAATTTTGCCTATGTAGTTACGGAAGATGTGTTGTTGGTCTTGGTGATCTTGATTAAATGATTGTTGCTAGTGCAAAGTTGTCTAGTTTTAGCTTGTACTTTTAGTAGATTGGCCAGAGATGGAGTTTTGTCAGTGAGTAGTAAGAGATTATGGGCAAAGGAAAGTTGATGATAATTTAGGATATGCTATGTATATTTAAAGGTAACACCTGATAACACTGGTGAGCTGTGTTCCTCGTGACATTGTACTAAATGCTATGTATATTTAAAGGTAACACCTGATAACACTGGTGAGCTGTGTTCCTCATGACATTGTACTGAATGCTATGTATATTTAAAGGTAGCACCTGATAACACTGGTGAGCTGTGTTCCTCATGACATTGTACTGAATGCTATGTATATTTAAAGGTAAGACCTGATAACACTGGTGAGCTGTGTTCCTCATGACATTGTACTGAATGCTATGTATATTTAAAGGTAACACCTGATAACACTGGTGAGCTGTGTTCCTCATGACATTGTACTGAATGCTATGTATATTTAAAGGTAAGACCTGATAACACTGGTGAGCTGTGTTCCTCATGACATTGTACTGAATGCTATGTATATTTAAAGGTAAGACCTGATAACACTGGTGAGCTGTGTTCCTCATGACATTGTACTGAATGCTATGTATATTTAAAGGTAACACCTGATAACACTGGTGAGCTGTGTTCCTCGTGACATTGTACTAAATGCTATGTATATTTAAAGGTAACACCTGATAACACTGGTGAGCTGTGTTCCTCATGACATTGTACTAAATGCTATGTATATTTAAAGGTAACACCTGATAACACTGGTGAGCTGTGTTCCTCATGACATTGTACTGAATGCTATGTATATTTAAAGGTAGCACCTGATAACACTGGTGAGCTGTGTTCCTCATGACATTGTACTGAATGCTATGTATATTTAAAGGTAGCACCTGATAACACTGGTGAGCTGTGTTCCTCATGACATTGTACTGAATGCTATGTATATTTAAAGGTAACACCTAATAACACTGGTGAGCTGTGTTCCTCATGACATTGTACTGAATGCTATGTATATTTAAAGGTAACACCTGATAACACCTGATAACACTGGTGAGCTGTGTTCCTCATGACATTGTACTGAATGCTATGTATATTTAAAGGTAACACCTGATAACACTGGTGAGCTGTGTTCCTCATGACATTGTACTGAATGCTATGTATATTTAAAGGTAACACCTGATAACACTGGTGAGCTGTGTTCCTCATGACATTGTACTGAATGCTATGTATATTTAAAGGTAACACCTGATAACACTGGTGAGCTGTGTTCCTCATGACATTGTACTGAATGCTATGTATATGTAAAGGTAACACCTGATAACACCTGATAACACTGGTGAGCTGTGTTCCTCATGACATTGTACTGAATGCTATGTATATTTAAAGGTAAGACCTGATAACACTGGTGAGCTGTGTTCCTCATGACATTGTACTGAATGCTATGTATATTTAAAGGTAACACCTGATAACACTGGTGAGCTGTGTTCCTCGTGACATTGTACTAAATGCTATGTATATTTAAAGGTAACACCTGATAACACTGGTGAGCTGTGTTCCTCATGACATTGTACTAAATGCTATGTATATTTAAAGGTAACACCTGATAACACTGGTGAGCTGTGTTCCTCATGACATTGTACTGAATGCTATGTATATTTAAAGGTAGCACCTGATAACACTGGTGAGCTGTGTTCCTCATGACATTGTACTGAATGCTATGTATATTTAAAGGTAGCACCTGATAACACTGGTGAGCTGTGTTCCTCATGACATTGTACTGAATGCTATGTATATTTAAAGGTAACACCTAATAACACTGGTGAGCTGTGTTCCTCATGACATTGTACTGAATGCTATGTATATTTAAAGGTAACACCTGATAACACCTGATAACACTGGTGAGCTGTGTTCCTCATGACATTGTACTGAATGCTATGTATATTTAAAGGTAACACCTGATAACACTGGTGAGCTGTGTTCCTCATGACATTGTACTGAATGCTATGTATATTTAAAGGTAACACCTGATAACACTGGTGAGCTGTGTTCCTCATGACATTGTACTGAATGCTATGTATATTTAAAGGTAACACCTGATAACACTGGTGAGCTGTGTTCCTCATGACATTGTACTGAATGCTATGTATATGTAAAGGTAACACCTGATAACACCTGATAACACTGGTGAGCTGTGTTCCTCATGACATTGTACTGAATGCTATGTATATTTAAAGGTAAGACCTGATAACACTGGTGAGCTGTGTTCCTCATGACATTGTACTGAATGCTATGTATATTTAAAGGTAAGACCTGATAACACTGGTGAGCTGTGTTCCTCATGACATTGTACTGAATGCTATGTATATTTAAAGGTAAGACCTGATAACACTGGTGAGCTGTGGTCCTCATGACATTGTACTGAATGCTATGTATATTTAAAGGTAACACCTGATAACACTGGTGAGCTGTGTTCCTCACGACATTGTACTGAATGCTATGTATATTTAAAGGTAACACCTGATAACACTGGTGAGCTGTGTTCCTCATGTCAAATGCTGCATGATTTGCATACCATTATTAGTAGAAAATTTAGACATACTGATGACAATTGCACTTGTGTAATTGGCACAGCTTGGAGATCTTTTGTTATAAATATTAATGACCGGATTGTTGAGACAATAATGTCAAACAAAGTGTAATACAACAAATTTAGGAAAGGAAGTTTCTGTTGTCAGTAAAGATCAGTCAACCCCTATTGAACAAGGTAATACCACTGACAGCTTTGGAATTTTAAATACAAATATTCAGCAATCTGAGGATTCAGAGCATATAGAAGAAAAAAAAAAGAATAAAAGGAGGAAGTTCACAACAAATAACAAGAAAGAAAGGAAACTGATTAATGTTCAAGAAAACAAAGAGACTACATAGAAAAAGGGGCATTGATGTAGAAAGAAAACATTTTTTCTACCAGAAAATCTTCAGTCTACAGAAATAGGCATCATTTTTACAAAAGACTTAAAACAATAAAAAGACAATCCAGCAGGGCTGTAAGACAATTACTTTAATAGCATATAAATAATTTTGGTAAGTGCTTTTATGCCAGAATGGGCTTCTTCAGACCATATACAATAATGGATTACAAATGCTTATTTATATTTGCATTAAATTACATCATCATCATCATCATCATCTTCCCTCTTTTGTCCCATTTTTTCTACATGGGGTCGAGTTATTATGTTAACTGTCACCAACTCTCTCTCGATCCAGTGCTGCATTCCTGCCTTCTTCAACACTCATGGCTGAATGTCACAGATCTTCTTTCACACAATCCATCCACCTCTTTGCTGGATGTCCTCGATTCCTCTTACCTTCATCCTGTCTGTCCCAAATCTTTCTCACCAGATTTTCTTCTGCTTTTCTGCACATGTGTCCAAGCCACCTTAATCTGTTCCCTTTGATCTTTTCTGCAATTGGAGCTACCTTGGCTTCTGCTCTTATGTCCTCATTTCTTCATCTGTCCCATAGTGTGCATCCTACCACCCTTCACAGGCACTTCATTTCCATCACCTCGAGCTTCTTCAACTGTTCTGCCTTTACTGCCCAGGTTTCTATACCAAGCAGTAGTACTGGTTGCACCACTGTCTTGTACACCTTACTTTTCAGCTTCTTTGGCATTCTTCTGTCATAGATTACACCTGACACTCTATGCCAGTTGGCTGTAGCCCCTCTGATTCTAGCTTTGACCTCTTCAATCAGTCTTCCCTTCTCTTCAACCACCCCTCCTAGATACTTGAAACTGTTTACCTGTTCCACTATCTTCCCTTCTATTTCTATTTTCAGATTTTTCTGATTTCCCCAGTTTTCTGCCATTACCACTGTCTTATCTGTGCTTAGTTTCATTCCATGTGCCTTCAGTTTTGCATTCTATTCTCCTATCCTTTGCTGAAGTTCTTCCTCAGAGTCTTCCTGTAATGCCACATCATCTGCATACAGCAGCTTTGTTGAGCTGCCCCCTCTGACCTGTTTGCTAATGTAGTCCATCAACAGTATGAACAGCAGTAGGCTCAGAGCTGAACCCTGGTGTACATCCACTCCCACTGGGAACCTCTCTGTGAAGCTGAAGACTGTTTGTTCTTGAGTCATTGGGTCCTTGTACATAGACTGCACCAATTCTACCAATGTTTCTGGACTTCAAACGACCACAGTACTGCCCAGATTAACTTTCTTGGGACCTTGTCATATGCTTTCTCCAAGTCTATGAATGCCCAGTTGGACTCTCTCCTCATCTCTAAATTCTTCTCAAGTATCTGTCTCACTGCAAACTGCTCATCTCTCTTCTTATATTCTACTACTCTGCGTATCCATTTAACAATCACCCTCTCCAGAACTTTCATGCAATGTAATAGGAGTTTGATGCCTCTGTACTGCCCACAGTTGTGGATGTCCCCTTTGTTCTTGTACACTGGCATGAGTATGCTTATTCTCCAGTCATCTGGGATAGGCCTTTCTTTCCACACTGCTATGAGTACTCTCAGGAGCCATTTCTCCCCTATCTCACCCAGCATCTTTATCATATCTTTTGTGACCTCATCGGAGACTGCTGCTTTCCCTGACCTCATTTTCCTTAGTGCTGTTCTTACTCTGCTAGGGTGGACTTCTCTTATTATCTCATTGTAGGCTGTTTCTGGGGCAGTACAGCTTCTGTGGGGTTTTCTTCATTCAGAAGCTGCTGGAAATACTCCTTCCATGTGCATTTGATGTCCTGTGGACTGGTGAGCAGGTTGTTGCTGGCATCCCTTATGAAGGGTGTCTGACTGTCTTCTTTATATTTCTGTCTTTGATTACAACCTGATAGAGTTTCTTTGTGCCACTTACTGAGTCACTTTCCAGAAGTTGGTAGAGTGCCTCTGATGCCTCATTCTTTGCTATTGCAACTACTTTCTTATATCCATTACATACATTATTTAATTATTTATCCATTATTACATTAAATTACATCCATTATTTAAATAAGTCACATGATTTTGATGCAGTTTAATTGAAGGCTCTACCTTTATCAGCCTATAAATTTAAAATCCATTTTCATTCCATACATTCGTTCATTTAGAGAACGGATTATTGAACATCAGTATAATATAAAGAAAAATAAGCAGTGTAATGCCCTAGCTAAACATATTAATATGTATCGCAAAAAGCATGCTTTTACGTTCTTTGTATTGCAGTCAATATATTTTAATTTGTGGGGGTGATGAAGTGAAAAAGCAGAATGTATGGAATTTAAAATGGATTTTAGATAGTGGCTTAAATGAAATTTAATGCAACTATAAATAAGCATTTGTAATGATTTATTGTATATGGTCTGAGGAAGAGCCATTCTGGCATGAAAGCACTTACCAAAATTATTTTATATGCTATTAGAGTAATTGTCTTACAGCCCTGCTGAATGATCTTTTTATTGTTTTAAGTTTTATGAGTTTGTATTAGACCATCCTTTATTCACTTTGGTTGTATGTGCTTTTTGGATTTTCCCAAAAGAGTAGGTAGAAAAAAAAAAGAGGCAAGGGACAAGTGAAAAGGAAGAAATCAAAACTGAACATGGAAAGACTGAAGAACATTACTGTAAGAAAAAAAGAGGAGAAAGATAGAAATTGAACGCATGATTCAAGCTGTGGTTGTACAAAGCCAGCTGAATGAGAAATGTATGCTTGCAAATGCAATAGACAGCGAAAACAGTGGGAATAATAAGACTAATGGCGATGAAGATAATTCCTTTCTAAAAAAAGTAATAATAATTATCGTGGTATAATGGTTAAGTTGTTTACCTCACATAAAAGAGGTAGGGCCTATATTATAACATTGAAACTTCAGGTATTCAATACCTAAAGCTCAACATGGAAATAGCGAAATCTCAAAACTACGAATGGCCACTTCCGCACAGGGAAAGAAATTGCTTGGCCGCAAAACAAAAAACAAACTTTCAAACCTGAATCAAGTGGGGGGCTGTGCCCCCCCACACCCCCTAACTAAATATACCAACTCCGAGATCACTCTACATTGGAGAAAAGGGCAAATTCCCCATAATGGCGAAGCAAATTTTTTCACTGTTAAAAAAATCACGGAAGTGGCCATTCGCGATTTTCAGCTTTCGCTATTTAGGTGTCGAGCTTTAAGCATTCAAATACCTGAAGCTTCGCTGTTATAATATAGACCCAAGAGGTACAGGGTTTCATTTTCACCAAAGGAAATTGGCTAGGCTTGGAATGGTCCATAAGAGCAGCTAGCCTAGTACTTACTTATGAATCTATAATTGATAGAGCAGATATTGTTGAAGTAGAAGTAAAGGTTCTTCAGATCTGGTCAGAAAAATACATTCTTGCTATTGGAGATTCAATTATTAGAGGAACTGATATTTACATTTACAGAGAAGATAAAGAACATCAAATAGTGTTATGCTTGCCAGGAGCAAAAGTGGAGGATGTGAGGAAGGCCTTAGAATGCCTTAATGTAAGGATGTATGGATCTGTTTTTATTTTTGTTGGTACAAATGATCTCATCCACAAGGAATCTCTGACTGCGAGTAGGGAACTGTTAGATGGCATAGCTTTTGCAGGTGTTATGACACATTTTTTTATAAATCACATATAGAAAAGAGAGCCAGGTCACTGTGAATGAATAGATTTTTTTAGAGTTAATACCTAGATAAAAACATCCTTTTTAAAAAAATAATTGGAAACATGTAGAACATATGAATCAAATTTTGGGCACACATGTTTTGACAGGATAGCATGCACTTGTTAAAATCAGGGAACAGAATTTTTGCAGTAGATATTTTTCTCTAATATTTGACAAACTGAATTCAGGATTGCTGCCAGGTTGAAAATGTAACATATAACAAATAGCAACATTTGATGCACCTCTGATAGTTGTTAATTTTAGAAGCAGTAATAATAATTTTTATTGGAAAATTTGCTATGTTTCCATATGACAGATGTCATTATTGTTTGTGAAACCTGGCTAAAAACAATGATTAGAAACCAATTATGTCAGGGTATGAATGATTTTACCTTAACATACCTTCTAACAAAAAAAAAAAATCAGGTGGAGGTGCAATGATAGGGATTAAGGATTCTTATGAGACCTGTGATTATTACATGTTCAGGGATAACATCAATACTATAGGCTGTGTAACTGTCACAATAAAGACAACCCTGAAACATATAACTATTGATGAAGTGTATAGGCCACCAAAGTCAAATGTTGATGACCTAGAAGAATTCATACATTTCTTGTATGAAACACAGGAGGGAAGAATAATATTAGCTGGGGACTTAAATTTGTCAGAAACAGCCTGCAATAATAGTGATTCGACAACACTAGTAAGGAAATTAGTTACAGTGTATGTTCAAGAACAACAATTCCTTCAGATTGCAAAAAAAACTACCAGTGAACAGAATATACTAGGCATCATTTGTGTTCCTAAATAAATTACTGTTACTTCATGTCAAGTTTTACCACTGTTGATGTGCAGAGATCCTAGGGTTATAAAGCTTAATTTGTTGCTAGATAATGCTGCCAAACTAAAATCTAAACCAATGCACAGAAAATGAATAACAGATAATATGGAAGCAAAACAGTCACTATGTAAAACTAATTGGAGTGATGCATTCAGTGGAAAAACTGGAGAAGGAATGTGGACTGTTTAGAAAGAGAAATTGTTTGAATGTGAAAAAAATGTTTAACATTAGGATCTAGGCATACAACATCAGGAGGATATATTTCCATAAGAAAAAGCTATCTGATTAAGGTAAGTGACAAACAATATAAGAAATGAAAAAATGGCCCAACTAAGAGATTTGAAAACTGAAATAAACAAGCTGGACAAACACATTAAACATAATGTGAGACAAGCTTAAGAAAGTTTGAAGAACAATGTATATAAGGATGCCGAGTAGAATAGGAAACCATTTTATAGATACATAAGATGTGGTAGGAATAAAAACATACAGACTGATGAAGTGTGTGTAGATTCTAAAATTGATTCTGTCTGCATGTCCTCCCCGTGGTCGAGTGACGTATAAAGACATGCAGGTAGGTGCGTGCGTGAATGGGTGTGCCTTCTTTGAAGGTTGGGCATCAGGCTGGCAACTCGTCACCATAAAAATCCACTGCCAATCGTTAACAGACCGGAGTTCCGCTGTGGTGAGCCCTAACCAGCAAATGCTGAAAGACATTACTAAAACAGACAATGTAGGTAAACTTTCTTTAGTTTTTACTGGCAAGGGGGATATTGGGAATACAAATGCTTATGAACGTAACACTGAAGTTTTGTTCTTGGGTGATTCTTTTTTAAGGCCTGTAGTAAAGGAGCTTTCTCAATTGGGTAAGACTTCTCATACTATTTCTGTTTTACCTGGGTTAAGGCTACTTGATACACTCAACACAACAACAAAATTAAGCTTAGTCAAGCCAAAGTATGACTTGTATGTACTACATGTTGGATTTAATTATTTAAAGTTTACATCACTAAATATATGAAAGAATACTCGGTGGATATAATAGAGGATTTAGAAACAGAGGGTGTACAGTTCATGTTGAGTGAGATCATTCCTTCACCCTCTTTGAATGACTAAATATATACAAAAGTTCACATGTTTATTAACTGGCTAAGGGAATTGTCTGTGGTGTACAATATTCACTTAAATACTAGGAAGAAAGTTGTTGTGATCAGCAGCTATATTCATGGGATACCACTCATCTTAATGAGTATGAAACACGTTTTGTGGCCAGTGAAATTACTTGATAGCTAAAAACTTTCTGGAAAAAACAAAAAGTGTGAAGTACAAGGCAATTTGTGAAAAATCTGGGGAACCTTTTAACTGTTTCCTTTGTAATTCTAGAAGCTTGGGAAATAAATTTGAAGAACTGTTGGTACTAATTGCTAAGTATCAGTACAAAATCATTGCCGTTACTGAGTCCTGGAATTCTTCATGTTATTTGTTACAGGACTTTACGTATGAATGCATGCATGAAAATCTTAGGGGGGAGATAGTATTGTACTCTGGGAACATATAACTCTAACATCTTGTCTCATCAAGTCTGAGCAGGCATATGAAACTTTAATTGTTCAACTTCTTAACAGTAATTCTGCAAACCTTTATAAAGATTAAATGATTCATCCAGCGAAATCACTTTAGCTAGCAGATCTAGAAGACTATCTCTCTCTGATACCCTCTTTGTGGGAGGAATAAAGACACTTTAGAACAAGAACACTCATCCATCTACCTGCTTAACTGAATGAACTACTTGAAATGTCAACAAAGTGTCTTTATTCCTCCTACAGGGAGGGTATCAGTGAGAGAGAGAAAGAGAGAGTCTACTAGATCTGCTATCTAAATTGATTTTGTCTAGACTAATCCTTTATACTCTGTTTCTTGTTAGCCCTGTCACTCTCTGGGTCACAGGTGGGATACCAGACTTCACTCAAACCCTTTGGTTTCCCTCTGTTAACTTTTATATAGTTCTTAAATACCACTCCCCAGGCAGGGACAGTTGTTCCCACTGGCAATATTTAAAGAATCTAGACAACTGTCTAGAAAAAAAGGGTGAAATATTGCTTATTGGGGATTTTAACTATCCCAGAATTGTTTAGAATATACTAAGTGCATCTCATATCTTGACAAGGAATTTATTAATATTTTGCATTTTCATGGGATGACTCAACTAGTTGTTTAATATTGGAGGAAATAAAACATTGGATCTTATTATCAGTTACTTCCTCCACTGGGTACATCTGACCACTTCTTTATCTTTTGTATTAGAAACAGCAACCAATTCCATATTACAATCACAGAAATATAGATGTGATAAAGGTGCCTTACTAATCTATGAACCTTACAAATTTTACCTTTACAACTACAGATTAATTGGTCAACCCAGGCACAGAGTTTGGACAGTTTCTATGGATATCAAATTATTGAAGAATATCTGCAGGCCTGTGTTTATTCCATAGTGAGTAGACAGAATCACATGCCCTCATTTCCTTATTGGTAGAATAAGTCTTTAATAAAACAATTTAAGGAAAAAAAGAGAAGTTACAAAACATTTAGGAAATTTCCAACTGACATCAATAAGAAGATACTTAGCAAGAATAGTAGGGTTTGAAAAAATAAAATTAAGGATGTCATGTCTTGTTATGAAACAATTGCAATAACTAATGATATTTTTAAATTATAAATGACTCAGACAAGAGACACAGTTCAATATTCATACTACTTACTGATAATGAAGCCACTAGAGATGTTAGTAGGATAGCTAATGAATTTAATCTTTTTTACACTAACATTGGCTTGACTGCCATGGGTGATTGGAAATTCAATTTAGTGACAGATTCTTGTCCCAGTATATCTGAACCAGTCATACTATTTGCCTTTTCAAAGTTAAAAGATGTGATATCCATGGGCCAGGACCTGATTCCAGCCAGTCTGTTACTTACTACAAACAGTATGCATATACCTATATCATTTTAATAAACTATTAGAAAAAAGTAAGGTTCCCAAATCATGGAAACTATCATGTGCATCTCCTATTTATACGAAATGAAAGCGAGACCAGTTGCAAAACTACAGGCCAATTAGAATAACTTCACTAATTGTAAAGTGTTTTGAGATAAGCCTGCTGGGCCTTATGGCTAATTCCAAGAATAGTATAGATGTACTAGATATTAATTAGCATGGTTTCACTAGATATTGATTAGCATGGTTTCACTAAAGGAAAATCAACTCTGAGCAACTTAGTTAATTTTTATGACTATATAAGAGAAGCTCTTAATCTGGGTTTATCTACTGATGCAGTTTTCTTAGACTTACATAAGGCTTTCTATCACATGTGGTTATGATGAAGTGTTTAAGTGATTATAAAATGAACAGTTACATTGCAAGTTGGATTTTAATTTGGTTACTGGGTAGAAGAGCGTTAAGATTCAGTGTTCACTATAATCATCTGGACATAAAGGCTAGCGCTCCTCAGGAATCTGTACTAGACCCTGCCTTGTTCAATCTGGTGTGATCAACGTTTCCTAAGACCAAAAAATACTGTGTATCAGAGTACTCTGATGATTGCAAAATTGGATTTACCACTACAAAAACCTGTTGATGTAGATAAGCTAAATGAATATCTAAACTTAGATATCAACTGGACAAAGACCATAAGATTGTCATTTAGTATAGACAAGTTTGAAATTATGTATTTTTCAAATAAAATTATTAAACAACTAGTTTACTTGATGGCTTCTCAACTGGAGGAAGTCAGGGAATATACAGATTTAGGTATGCTGATTACTATACAATTTTTCTTTTAAATCTTATTCTAAGCTCATAATAGGCAGTACTACTTAACATTTGGGCTATTTGTTAAGAAAACTATCAACAAGGGATGAAAGTGTATTAACACTAGTATTCTAAACTTATATTACACTTCTGGAATATAATCATTTCTTCTGTAACTATACAAGAGGACAGCTGAGACGGCTGAACAGAGTTCAGAGGAAATTTACAAAAAAAGCTGAAGAACCTGGGATATAGATCATGATATGAGATATTGAAATTATTTAGTGTTTGTTATGGGTATAGTCGGGCTAAATTAATCTTAGCATCCAAATTTTTTTAAGATCCAGTTCTGCAAATTATGTTCAGTTTAGAGGTTAATACCTGCATTAAAATGCATAAGCAGTTTATAATGAAAATTGGTAATTCTGTGATGAGGTCTCAGTATATTTCTGTTAGAATTACAAAACTATGGAATGACATCCCATTTAATGTTAAACAATCCAAGAGCCTGGAAACTTTTAAGAAAAGTATAGATACACTGGCATGTAGAAAGGCTTACACACCATATTTGGAGAAATCAGCATTTCTTGATGGGTGATCAGCCTATAATGTTGTATTTGAACTTATGAACTTATTTAAGTTTAATATCCCCAAAGGTAATAAAGGGAAGTAGTGAGGTGGAAGAAGAGGGTGGTTGTAGGGAGACAGGTTGCTGATTTCATGGAAGAAGTCATTGGGAATAATTTGGAATTGTTACACTGGAATATGTTAGAGAAAGTGAAGTTGTTGGATTTTTTTGCCTTTTGAGAACATGAACTTCCTTCAAGAATTGCTTTGGAGAGTGCAAAAGGGGTGCTTATTTTGATTTGTACAGAGAGGATTCATGTCTTCTAATGGATTGTTTTGCTAGATTTCTGAGGATACTGTAGTGGTTGTGGTTAAGTATGGAAGGGAGTGTTATCTATTTTAACCAGACTTCATCCATAAGTATTACAACTTGTTTGAGCACATTTGCAATCAACTTGCAGTTTTGAGCTTTAGAGTGGTATTTTATTTCTGGGAAAAATTGGTCTAGCTGTTGAAGGAGAATAGATATCAGAATATTTGTGTCAGTGTCTGAGTCATCTTTAGAGTGAATTGAGATTCATGAGAGAGAAGAGAGGCACTTTCTTAGTTTAGATATGTTTACAGTGGATTGGGATCTGCCGGGTTTTAGGATGGAGGAATTGTATGAATTGGTTAGTGATGGAGAAAGTGATGGGGCAGTGATGATGGGATGACAGGCATGCTGGAGATGGATGAAGGAATATTTGTTATGATAAGGTCAAGGGTGGAGTGTTTTGGGAATGGAAGTTTAAAGAACTCTTATTTATTTATTGACATTTGTTTACCTTAAAAAGTCCGACTGGACACAAGTGCCCTGTTGCAGTGAAGGCCCAGGAAGAAAACTCCAAGGTAGCAAACTTAATACAATCAATATTTACAAAAACACATTTTATAATGCAGCTTCAGTGAATACATAGCATAGTAGTCAGTACAATAATTTTCTATCGATATTCATAAACATTAATATAGATGAATTACGTTGAGAATTTATAGCTAGAAGAGTGGTGTATAAGATAGGTAGGAGCAATTTAAGAAATATATTGTAGTGAGGTATTAGAGGATATAAGCAAGTTTAAGTGTTGATATAGAAGTAGAAATGGAATGTAATTAGCTTATGCTAATTAGAAGTAGATATAGGTTTAAGTACTACATTAAAGTGAAGTATTAGAAGAGGATGAGCATGTTAAGTTATTTAGTGCTTTAAAGAGAGGTATAAGAAGGTGATGAAGAATGTTAGGCGAAGTTATGTCCCAAATGAGTAGTAGGAACAAAACTGGGAAGCAAAGAGGAAGTCTTTCAGTAATGGTGTGAAAAGAAGAAAATCTGAGATAGACATGATTGCTATATGAATTATATTCCAAGTTCTAGCTAAATTATTGGAATAGAGACTGATCCCAGCAGCCTGTTGTGGTTTGTAGATGTTAGACAGTTATATATAATTTGACTGAAGGGGACAGTTTGGTAGACAGAACTGGAGTGTAGGGCTAATTTCCGGGCAAGCCAATGGGGTACAGATGATTTTGTGGGTTATGATGAGCTGGCTATAAGAAACATGGTGAGGATGTTTGAGTCAGTTAATTGTTTTTAGTGCTTAACAGTGGTGTGCCTGGTAATTTTTTTGCAAGCAAATTTGGCAACTTTGTTGTAGCATTGTTTAAGTTTAGAACTAAGTGAAACTTGTAGGCTGTTCATGATTGAGGCTCCGTATAGGAGAGAGGGTAAGATGTAAATGGTAGCTAGAGTTACATTGGATGAGTTTGTAAGGAATTTCTTTACTTTTTGAAGTGTATCTAGTTTTAGTGGGCTTTCTTGATGCTGTTGTGGATATGTAAATCAAATTTAAGATTGCCATTGATTGTCATGCCAAGTAGTTTTGCATGTGAGGTAACTTCAATCATGGTATTATTTAAGGAAGAAATTTTAAAGATTTTTTCATGGACATAGGATTTTGGAAAGAAAAGAAACAATTACGTTTTTTTGAGATTTAGTAGCTGGTGATTTTCCTCTAGCCAACTTTCAACTGAGTTAATGACTTTTTGAGTAAATCTCTGAAGAGGTGTAATGTCATCTAAAGTTCATATTAGGGTAGAATCATCAGTGTATTGTATGAGAGATGCTTGCTGAGAGGATTAATGTAGACTGTTAGTAAATATGAAGAGTAGAGGGATGACAATGGAGCCCTTCTATCCAAATATACCTGCACCTGGGGTTTCAGGAATGTAGGAGATTAATTTAATGAGACCAAACCAAGAGTAGCAAAGAGAAGGACAAGAGAGACAAAGAGTAAGAGAGAGAAACAAAGAGAGAGAGAGAGAGAGAGAGACAAAGAGTGAGTGTGAGAGAGAGGGAGAGAGAGAGAGAGAGAAAGAGATGGGACCCCAGGAAGTTGAGGCTGAATTCTCCAAGAATGATTGTGTTACTGTTCTGGGGGATGTGGACTAGAACAGAAGGTAGTTGAGTAGAGAATTTTAGTTGTGAAGAAGATGGAGGAATATAAGCTGAGTCTAGGAAGAGAGGTTTTTTGTTGATGGAGGGGACATTTTAAAATAACCCAGTTTGGATTTGAGGGAGAGCTGGTGTTAACTTGAGGAATGGTGACGGTGTTGATGTTACTTTTGTTTAAGATGAATATATCTCCACCTGGGGTTTCAAGAATGTAAAGTGTAAGTGTAGACAGGCAAAAGTTGCTAGAAGTGATAGTATGTGGGCTTAAGACAAGATTTTTGTATACCTAACATATCATGGTTATCCTGATTTGTGAAGGTATTAATTTGGTCTCTTTTTTTCTTTCTTTTTTTATGCTGTGAGCATTCAGCAGACTACAAGAAAAAGTATACAGAGTAGGAGCATGGAATGTTTTTTTTGGGGGGGGGGGGTAGTAGGGCCAGGTTTGGGTTCAGTATTATCAAATAGAAGAAGTATTATTATGGTTGTGATTGTTTGGAGAAGATGACTGGAGGAAAGCAATATGTTGTATGGGTTTTGGCTTTGGACAGAAGATGGATAATGATGCCATTTAAAGGTGAGTGAGAGGGGTGCAATTAGGGAGTCTGATGAAAGGATGGATAATTATAGAGTAAAAGAGGGTGGAGGATCAAGGTGGAATTGGTTGGGTGTTTTTATTTATTTAACATTTGTTTACTGGGAAAGTCTGGGTGGAACAGAGCTCATTTTCAGCAGAGGCCCAAGTAGAAATGCTCCAGATGCATGTCTTTGCAATGTGGGAGGAAACCAGAGAACCTGCATGAAACCCATGTGAACACAGGCAGCACATGCAGACTCCGCACAGAAGGTGCCCCAGCTGAGAATCAAATTGGAGAACCTTCTGCTAAGGTGGCAACACTAACAGCTGCACCACTGCTCCACCCTCAGAAAGTATGATTTGAGTGGAGGTTTGAGTGGAGTGAGAATGTTTTGTGATAAAGGAAAAGGAGAAACTGAAGGGGCAGGAAGGGCTTTGTTATCTGTAGATAGGACTGCATGCTGATGTGATTGCAAACTGTTATAAGCATGTGTAGAAAAGGTGAAACAACATTGTAGTATGATTTTAGGAGAAGTGGGGGAGAGTGGGTAGAGAGACACCAAAATAAATTGCAGGATACAGGTGTGTAGCTGGAGAACTCAGGGTGGGAGGGTAGCAAAGTAGGCCAAGCTCATGCATCAGCAGAAGTCTTTCAGGTTGCACATGCATGCTGAGTCACCAGTCTAATGGAATTAGATGTAAGTGGGGATTGTGCAAAGTAAGGAGAAAAAGTCAAATACAAACATAGCTTCTTTTTCTTCCTATTTTCTTCCCTTCCACCCTGGTTCATTCTGTCTGGCCATCCAAGTGCCCCTGTCCATTTCAAAGTCTACCTGTTCCTCCTTCTTCCCTTAGACTTTTCTGAGTGAGCTGGGGCCAGCATGGTCTTAAAGGCATCTTGGGGGAGCAGTGCCAGCAACTGCTTCCACTTGCTGAAGCAAGGTTATTAAGCCTTATCCTTATTTCTGTGCCCCTCACCTCTTTATTTAAAGGCATGTCTGAGGGCTACTTAACTCTGTGAGCCTTTCTTCCCTTCAGGGAGAGTTTCTAACAAATGACCTCCCTATTGGATGGGCACGCCCATCCCTGCCAGGACTTCAAATGACCTGCTAACTGAACCTGGGTCTACTGGGCCATAGTTAGGGCTTTAAACCTCTATGTCATAGCACTATCCACAATAAAAATACAAGCAAACCTTCTTAAGACACTTGTGCATGTAGGCAAATATCATGGACAGAGTAAACATTTTCGTCCTCTTATAGTATTAACACAAAGGGGGAAAAGTGGCACTCTGAGCTTTGAAATGCTTATGAAATCACAGTGGAGCCCATAGATTGTTGCTGAGGACATTAATAATCTGAGAAATGTTTGGTCAAAGCTCAGAGAAAAGTGGGGAGAGTGATGCAATGATGAATAGCGAGTTAACAGAGGGTTGTGAAGGGGAGAACTATGGAGGGGAAAGATGATTTGAAGAAAGCATGTAAAGAAAAGAAGAGAGAGGGAGAGCAAGCAAAGTGAGGCAAATTTGTGAGTGTAAGAACTTAGAGAGCAAACACAGATAGGAATATCAGATCTGAAATGTATAACACTGTATATAAAGGCTACCGCAGTCTAACAAAACTGATATTAAGGGTGTAATTACATACATGGAATTATGTTTACACAAGGTTAAAAAGGGGACAACAATAAAAAAAAAACTGTTACATCTGGATAATGTTTAAAACAGCAATGAACAGGCTGCAAACACTTAGGGAATGATCTAGAATCAAATGGAAAAAGACTGGAGGATTTAAAATTATCTGTTAAAAATGACCATGTAAATGAAAGTGAAGGATGGGAAGACACATTAGTCTGTTATGGGGATGTTCTTTAATATATCCTCACAAAGCAAGGGGTTCTGCACTAATTTTTCATATGGTACTGTAACATCATCATCATCTTCATCAACCCCTTATTTCCCATTTTATACATGGGACAGGGTGTCATGTCTACTGTCGCCATCTCTCTTGATTCAATGCTACACTCATGCCTTCTTTGACACTCATGCTTGACTGTTGCAGATCTTCTCTCACACAATCCATCCACTTCTTTACTGGACACGCTTGTTTCCTCTTACCTCGTTCCGGTCTGTCCCAAATTATTCTCACAAGGTTGTCTTTTGTTTTTCTGCACGTGCCCAAACCACTGTAATCTGTTTTCTTTGATCTTTTCTGCAATTGGAGCTACTTTGGCTTCTGCTCTTATGTCTTCATTTCTTCTTCTGACCCACAGCGTGCATCCCTTCTCAGGCACTTCATTTGCATCACCTTTAACTTCATCATTTGCTCTGCCTTTATTGCCCAGGTTTCTGTACCATAACTGTTTGTACACCTTACCTTTCAGCTTCTTTGACATTCTTCTGTTATAGACTACACCTCACACTCTATGTCAGTTGGCTGCAGCCCCTCTAATTCTAGCTTTGACCTCTTCATTCAGACTTCCCTTCTCCTCAACCATCCCTCCCAGGTACTTGAAGCTATTAACATATTCCACTATCTTCCCTTGTATTTCAATTCTCAACTTTTTCTGGTTTTCTCAATTTGCTGCCATTGCCACTATCTTATCTGTACTTAGTTTCATCTCATGTGCCATACGTTTTGCATTCCATTCGCCTATCCTTTGCTGAAGTTCTTGCTCATAGTCTGCTTGTAATGCCACATTGTCTGCATACAGCAACTTTGTTGATCTGTCCCCTCCAACCTGTTTGCTAATGTAGTCCATCACCATTATGAACAGCAGTGGGGTCAGAGCTGAACCTTGGTGTACACCTATTCCCACTGGGAATCCTTCTGTGAGACCGAACACTGATCGTACTTGAGTCACTGGGTCCTTGTACATAGCCTGCACTAATTCTAACAAAGTTTCTGGGTCTTTGAACCACTGCAGAGATGACCAAATCAGTTTTCTTGGGACCTTGTCATATGCTTTCTCCAAGTCTAGGAATGCCCAGTTGGAGTCTTTCCTCATCCCTAGTTTCTTCCCAACTATCTATCTCTCTGCAGACATTGGACCAGTTGTGCTGCATCCTGTTCTGAATATGATCTGCTCATCTCCCGTCTTACTTTCTACTACTATGGGTATATGTTTATCAATCACTTTCTCCAGAACTTTCATGCAATGTGACAGGAGTTTGATACCTCTGTAGTGCCCACAGTTGTGGATGTCCCCTTTGTTCTTATGCACTGGCATAAGTATGCTTATTCTCCAGTCATCTGGGCTATGCCTTTCTCTCCACACTGCTATGACTACCCTCAGTAGCCATTTCTCCCATATCTTACCCATCATCTTTATCATATCTTCTGTGACTCATCTGAGCCTGCTGCTTTCCCTGACTTCATTTTCCTTAATGCTATTCTTACTTCTTCTAGAGTGGACTCTTCTTCTTCTCTCATCATATTGTGTGTTTGGGGCAGTACAGCTTCTGTAGTTTTTTTTTTTTCTTTTTCGTTTAGGAGCTGCTAAAAGTACTCTTTCCATCTGCCTTTGATGTCCTGTGGACTGGTGAGCAGGTTGTTGCTGGCATCCCTTATGAAGGGTGTCTGACTATCTTCTTTATCTTTCTGTCTTTTCCTTGCAACCTGATGTAGTTTCTTTGTGCCACTTACTGAGTCAGTTTCCAGAAGATGGTAGAGTGCCTCCGATGCCCTATTCTTTGTTATTTGCGACTTCTTTCATATATTCTTTATCGAATGACCAGTATTCCTCCTTAGCCTGGTCCACCTTTAATGTCTCCTACTTTTTTCTGCACTCCTTTCTTTTGATAACTTCCTGGACTTCTACATTCCACCACCAGCTTTCCTCATGTACCTTATTTCCATACCTGGCTCAGGCACATAACTGTTCTGTAGACCTCAAACATGCTGTTTTGAGGCACTGCCATTCTTCTTCAGCTCCACCTATTTCCTCCTCTTTGTGCAGTGATACAGCCCTGAATAATCCCTTGAACTGTTGACATTACAGCCTTCTATAACCACTGTTTGCAGCTGGTTGTGACAACCAGTGATTTATGCTGTGGGCAGACTCTTTCACTGGGAATGACTTTGCAATCACTGAGAGCACTACAATAGGAAAGAACATGGCATCAGAGGCACCCTATAAGCGTCTGGAAAGCATCTCGACAGATGACACAAATAAACTACATCAGGTTGCATGGGAAGTACAGAAAGATAATGAAAATAACCATCAGGGACCCTTCATAAGGGACGCTAGTAACAACACATGAAAGGAGTAATTCAAGCAGCTTCTCACTGAAGAAAACCCCACAGCAGCTGCACTGCCCCAGACACAGCCTACAATAAAAGAAGAGGAGCCCACCCTAGACGAATTAAGAACAGCACTAAGGAAAATGAAGCAAGGAAAGCAAGAGGCTCAGATGAGGTCACAAAAGATATGTCAAGATGTTGGGTGAGTTATGGAAGAAATTACTCTTGAGGATACTCATAACAGTATGGAGAGAAGGGCGTATCCTAGATGACTGGAAAATAAGTATTCATGTGCCAGTGTACAAGAACAAAGGGGTCATTCACAAATCTAGTAAGTATAGTGGTACCAAACCCCTGTCATACTGCATGAAACATCTGGAGAGGGTGACTGATAAACGAATACATAGTGTAGTAGAAAGTAAGATTGAAGATGAGCATCTCTGATTCAGATCAGGAAGCAGTCTGAACAACCCTATGTTTGTAGGGAGGCAGATAGTTGAGAAGAAGCTAGAGATCAGGATGCCAACTTGGCATTCCCAGACATGGAGAAACCATATGACAATGTCCCACAAAAGATGACTTGGGCACTCCTGTGATGGTCTGAATTCCCAGAAACATTGGTATAATTAGTACAAGGATGCAATGGCACATGTTTTTAATATAGTGTTTGGACTCACACAGGGGTTCCCAGTGGCTGTGGGTGTGCAGTAGGGTTCAGCTCTGAGCCCACTGTTGTTCATACTGGTGATTGACTACATTAGCTAAGAGGTCAGAGGGACAGATTAATAAAGTTGTTGTACTCAGATGATGTGGCATTACAGGTAGATTCTGAACAAGAACTTAAGCAAAGGATGGGGAATGGAATTCAAAACCGAATGCACACAGGATGAAACTACAGCTGTAATGTCTACAAATAGGGGAAATCAGAACAAGTTGAGAATTGTGATAAAAGGAAAAATAGTGGAACAAGTCAACAACTTAACTCATTCCCTCCAGTAGAGATTTTTTGAGTGTGTTCCTTTAACTCTCAGTGGGTGTGGCTTCAGCCTTTAAAAAATGAAGTTATCACCTTACAATTCTAACAAATGCTCATTAACAGAGTTCAAATATCAAAACAATTGTGTTTGCCATCATGTATGCTTCCAGATAAAATATTCTGATACCTTGTATGTAACATGGTTTTGTAATTATTAATGTAAATATGAACAAGTGATATTTGACACCTAGAGGAGCAGTAGGAGGTACCTGCAGAAATGCCTGGAGACGTCACTCGGCTGTACTTGGGAGGTGTGGTTTCAGAGAAAGGAAGTCTAAATGAGGAGGTCAAAGCTAGAATCAGAGAAGCTTCAGCTAACTGGCACAGAGTGTCAGGGTAGTGCATGACAGAAGAATGCCAAAGAAGCTGAAAAGTAAGGGGTACAAAACAGTGGTGCAACCAGTATTACTGTATGGTACAGAAACCTGGGCAGTGAAGGCAGAGCAGATAAGGAAGCTAGATATGGTGGAAATGAAGTGCTTGAGATGTGTGGTAGGATTCACATTGTGGGACAGATGAAGAAATGAGGGCTTCAGAGCAGAAGCCCAAGTAGGTCCAATTGCAGAAAAAATCAAAGAGAACAGATTACAGTGCTTTGGGTACATGTGCAGAAAGACAGCAGACAACCTTGTAAGGAAGACCTGAGACAGACAGGAAGATGGTAAGAGGAAACGAGGGCATCCAGGAAAGATGTCCAATTTCAGATGAGGTCAAAGAGAACAGACTACAATGGTTCAGCCTCATTTGCAGTAAAGCAGAAGACAATCAGGTGAAGAAGATTTGGGACAGGCAGGAAGAAGGCAAGAGTAAATGAAGGCAACCTGCTCAGAAATGGATGGATTGTGTGAGAAAAGATGTGAGTCAGTCAGGCATGATGGTAAAATGGGAAAAAAGATGTTGGTGATCGTGATGATGACTGATGCTTGAGCAATTTCACACTGGGCATGTGCAGGGGTTCCAGCAAATACAAATAAATCAGTTCTGAGTGTTGCTTTATATTTTATTTAATTTCTGTGGTACATTATATAATGTCTTGAGCATGAGAATTTTCTGTAGTTGAAGAGGAAGACAATTTTGTTTCATGCTATAAGATGTGGAGATCTGAAAGTATATCTTCTTGGGCTGAGTGCCAGTGTCTAACAGGTGGCAGGACTAGAATGTACCACATCACTGCCCTCAGTGTTATTCAATGTACTATGGACTTTTAACAACAGTTTTTTTCTTCAGAACAGTGAGTAGCACCTTGCTGACCTTCATCAGACTCTGTTAGACTATGACATCATCACAGCCAGAAAATGAGATTTTCTTTTCTAAAATATAACGTGATTTGTCATGGGCTAGCAGAAAACTCTAGTACTTCTCGTCCAAGTTGTTGGATTGAAAGAAACTAAGATGTTCATTGCATGTTTTAGGTCAAACTAGCAGCTGTAGCATGCTTTACAATCCTAAATACATTGATCAAGAATCTGAACATTTTTGTGGCAATTCTTATTCCCCAAACTCAACAATACCTTCATAAACTGTCACAGTATATCTTAGCAATTTGGGTTTAGACTAACAATCAAAAGAATCTGCTAGCTATTAGATGCCTTGATATTGCTAGATAAAGTGCAGAGTATGTTATCCTCTTTAAAGTCATGAAAATTGTAAAGTGCACTTGGCTTCTCTTCTGAAATTTAGAAATTGATCCTTTGACCCATAGAGGAGGGATAAAGCCTCTCCTTCACCCCAGATGACCCATGTTTGAATATGAGCACAAACATTGAAGAGATCTGATAAAGGATGATGGGTATGAGCATCCACTGATGGCTCACCAATCCTGGGGGCAGTGAGGCAGCTTGGAATGCAGGTGTACCGACAGTAGCATGAATAGCCTTGCTCATCTATGCTGCAAACAGTGTGTCTTTCACTTTGGCAATTGTGCATGTATAGGATTACAAATACACCTCCTGAAACAGATGTAATATAACATGTAGGCTGCTATGGTGGTGGGGATAGGAAATTTCACAAGATCTGCACACTACCCACACCCAAACACCCTACTCTTGTCCCCGCTGGAGCCATATAGACCAGAATGCTGTTTCTCAGATGGAGAAAAAAGTATATAAACTGGCACAGAAAGGGGAAACACTGGGAAGGACTTGTGGATATAAAAAAAAAGAGAATTACAGGGGGGGGCGAGATTGGGTATACCCATGGAGTTAAATGTATAATGGCTCCATCAGCCTGTTTGGAGGTCTGACTGGATCTGGGGTGGTATTTTCTATGGGTGTGATATATGGGATGCAACTTCTCAGTCCTTCCACTATTTCTTAGCATTACAGGATCAGTTTAGGACTGTAAGTCTGAAATGGTGGCGGTGTTTACAGTTGAGAGTGCCCCTTATGGCGATTATATATTCTAGCCAGGAAAATCTATGGACTGGAAATATATATCAAACCCATCCCACCTCACACTTCAGCAAAAGTACATTGTATAGTAATTCTGGAAAATAGTATACATATGCCCTATTGACACCTGTACAAGAAATTGCAAGTAATCTCTTACATAGGAGACAAATGGGAAAGAATGTGTGGTGTTGGTGTTCTGGCAAAACTTGGGAGGTCTGCCTAAAAGCTGATACAGGTCCATATTAGAATGTGTGGTGTTGGTGTTCTGGCAATATTTGGGAGGTTTGCCTAAAAGCTGATACAGGTCCATATCTTCCTACCTTATCTTCTTTTGTGCTCATCAAAATGTTTTACTGTTGGCAATATACCCAGGCATCATTTGGTAAGAGTGTACAGAAGGAGTACTAGGACTAACTTGGAAGCCTATTATTGCACTTATTTTGGCCCTGCTGAAATGTTCAACCATTGTGGCTTGCTATCTTTAGAGTTGTAAGAACAGTTATTCATTATAAATTACTCAATAATAATGATGTGTTGATTTGGTCACTAGCCATTCAGAATGTTATAAATACCTTGTTCTCTCCATTGTGGTTTGGGATTCACAATGTTATAAGTACAGTAACTGCAGTGATTTTCCAGCACTGAAACTACCCCATCATACTGGAGACAGACCTTTACCAACCTGAGCTATAATTTGAAGACATGGAGTAAAACATGGTTAGATATGTCTTTATAGAATCAAATGTGGTCCATGATTTTACTGATGTTGGACAATGATATGGGATTGCCATTGAATTTAGGCATTGGTCTAACAACACTTACCGTCTGTCTGTTAGTGTTCATCTCCCTATGTAAATTCTCTCTGTCCCTCTAATACCTTCCCTGCAGGAGGAATAAAGATGTCTTGTGTTAGAAAAACTTATTCTGGGTACAGTAAATAGATGCTTGCAGTCTGATTGCAGTCTAAATCGAGGTACAGTTTTTCTTTTTAATGTCATGAAACACACTGCACAAGGAACAGGAAATTACATCAAGACATATTTCACACATAATTAAAATGCATTATATGCACACATAGTAGTTGTTGCTATATATATATATATATATATATATATATATATATATATATATATATATATATATATATATATATATATATATATATATATATATATATATGTCTAACATCCCCACTCAACAACTACTGCTTAAGTAAACTCCATTTGTGATCTAAAATCTGCAGACTTGCTTACTGTGAGTGGCTTTGTCATAGCATCAGCAATCATTTTATCAGTTTCCCAATATGAAAGCACAATCACTTTTTGTTCAACCAAGTCATGAATGTAATGGTGTCTGACATCAATATGCTTAGTTCTTTCATTGATCTTCTCACTGGTTGCAAGCTTAAGGCATTCCTGATTGTCCTCATATAAGACCGTAGGCTGGGACACTGGCTCTCCAAGATCTTCAAATAACTGCCACAACCAAATGGCTTTTTGACTGGCATAGGCAACAGAGCTATATTCTCCCTCTGTAGAAGACAGCATCACTGAGATCTGCTTCTTGCTGGAGAAGGATATAGGACCAGTTCCTAATTTGAACAAGTAACCACTTGTAGATTTGCATTTGTTGAGGTCACCTGCCCAATCAGACTCAACATATCCTGTGAGGTTTAAGTCACTAATTGCTGACAACTTTTAACTCAAGCCTTTTGTATCTTTGAAATACCTCATAACTTTTTTATTGAATTCCATTCTCTTTGATATGGTTTACTCACACACCGGCAGAGAAGTGACATGGCTACTACAATGTTTGGCTGTGTAGTGGTTGCAATGTACAGAAGTGCCCCAACTGCTTGTCCATAATGCTCATTAAATGGTAGAAGATCTTCCTCTCCTTCTAGCTTTGGATAAGCTATGCCCATGGATGTGCTCACTTCTTTAGCCTGAACCATGTTGAACTATTGAAGAAGTGAATCAGTTTTTGCACTCTGATTCAACAGAAAACTACTGTCCTCCTCACGCCATATGTTAATTCCTAGGTAGTATGTCACCTCACCAAGATCTTTAGTCTCAAAGTGCTAATTGAGTACTGTTATTAACTTTGCAGTTTTGTCATTCCTTTTGTAAGCAATAATCAAGTCATCCACATACTGTAGACTAACAGATACATCCATTCAACATCTATATGTTTAGAGTGAAGACATAGATCAGCTTTGCTTTGCATGAATCCTTCATCTGGCACAACTTTGTTTACTTTTCAGTTCCATGCTCAAGCAACTTGCTTAAGACCATACATGGATTTTTGCAGTTTGCAAATATGATGCTCTTCTCCACTTTTCACATATCCTTCTGGCCGTGGCATGTATATTTCCTCGTCTATATCTAGATTTAGGAAAGCTGTCTTGATATCATGCTGTTTCACAATCATTTTCTGTAAAGCCACCACTGTCATCAGTATTCTGAAAGAACTTTGGCAACTGGAGCAAAAATAGCATCATAGTCTTCACCAAATATTTGTGAGTATCCTTTTGCAACTAACATTGCCTTGTACCTACAGACTTTCCCTTCAGCATCACATTTTGCTTTAAAAACCCATTTACATCTGATTATGTTTACCTTGAGGTACCTCTGAATGTGTCCATGTCTGGAGTTCATTGAGTGATGTCATCTCTTCATCAGCAGCTCTAATCCAGAATTGCTTCTCATGTGGAGGTAGTTTTTGCATCTCTTTCCATGAACCCAGCTCAGTCTGAACTGTTGTGCGAGCCATATAAGACAAATATGTAGGTGAAATACCTTTATTGCTTCTTGTTGATTTCCTGACTGAAGTCATGTGTGGTTCAGAGTCTTCTTTATCAATTTTTGAATTATCTGCAATAATTTATATTTCTGTGTAGCTTTGTTCTTGTTTTTCTTATGACAGATGTGGATTTTTCCTCAGACTGAATTGTCAGTTTCTCAAACTTTGAACACACACAACTTTCATCAACAATCACGCTTCTGCTGACTGTTACCTTGTTTGTGTCTGGATGTACAATTCTATATCCTTTTTGAGACTCACTGTAACACACACGTGCACCTTCCTTTGCACTTAGATCCAATTTTGTACATTTTCCCTTGGAATGTGCACATAGGTTTTACTTTCAAAAATTCTGATGTCTCAAATCTGGTTTCTTTCTGTTTTACAGTTCATATGGAGTTTTCTCTGTTGTTTTTCCTAGCAAGCGATTTTGGCGATAGCATGTAGTCATGATAGACTCTCCCCAGAATGTGTTTGGCATATCAGCATCAAAAAGCATGCTTCTTGCACTCTCATAGAGAGTCTGATTCATTCTCTCAACAACCCTGTTTTGTTCTGCGTTATATGGTACAGTGGTCTGGAAATTAATTCCATGTTTTCTGAGAATGGCTTGTGTTGTGCCACTTGTATATTCAGACCATTGTCTGTATGTAGCACTCTGGGCATTCTGCCAAATTTATTACTTACTTGAGCTAAATACTGTTCTAACTTCGCCAGCACTTCATCTTTGTTTTGCAACAGGTACAATGTGTGTACCTGGAGTAATCATCAATGAAACTAAGAAAATCCCTCTTCTTTCCTGGAGTCATGTTTTTCATTGGACCGCAAAGATTTGAATGAATTATGTCCAGAGGTTTCTGATCTCTGCTGTTGCTCTGCTTTGGAAAAGGCTTTCTCATCATTTTTCCTTAAATGCAGCTGGTACATCTTATTATTTGATCACACTGGCAAATTTTTACACCACTTGCATAGTTATCCTCAACTATTTTCTTTATTGTGTCAGGACCTCTGTGCCCAAGATGTCTGTGCCAAGTGTGAATGCAGTTTGAATGATTTTTCTCTTTGGCTGTATTAAATGGGTGCATGACCGCCCATTGAATGGAAGAATCATTGAACTGCATATGTCATCAAATATGGTTCTCATCGAGCCATTCGAGTAAGATCATATTATGGTTGGGATAAGGGAATTTGTCCTTTCTCCACTGTATTGCAATCTCAGAGTTGTTATATATAATTAGTGGGGGCTATGGGGGGCACAGCCCCCCGCATGAGGAGATTTTGGTGAATGTCATTTACAATGTAATGCCGTTCGATGATTTTTCCATTTGATGTCTAAACATAGACCCATATTAACTATTTTACTGCAGTTCAGCTGATACAGTTCATCTGTGATTTTGGCCTTTGCAAGAAAGCAATCCCCTTTTGTGATAACACAACTGTCACTTTGGAAAGTCACCACGTTGCCTTGGTTTGTAAGCTTCTTCACTGACAATAGGTTACTTTCAAGATCAGGCACATACAGAACATCTCTCATCTGTATCTTTCTGGTGATATTCGGAGAGCTAGGTGATTTTAACTACCCTGCCATTAACTGGGAAAACTACTCATGTCCCAACACCTTTGCGCAACGGTTCTTGGAATTCATAAATTCCAACGCCCTGGATCAACTAATCCATAGTCCCACCAGGGGCTCCAATATCCTAGACCTGGTCATTACCAACATGGGAAATCAATGCTCCATACCTATGGTCACCCCCTCATTAGTCAGGTCTGACCATAAGCTAATCACCCTTAACATCCACATCCCACCCCCACCCCCCAGTAAAGAAACCACCATAAAAAACTTCTCCAAAGCCAACTTCATGCTACTCAAGTCAGAAGTGACAAACTTCATGACACCCATGCAGACGGGAACTGAAAGTTCAACTGCTGAATCCTACACTAAGGCACTGTATGAGCACATCCACTCATGGATGAATCGTGCCTTCCCAAATAGAACCAAAATGCTCTCATCCAAAAAAAGGAAGCCAATCTGGTGGTCCCCTGCCATAAACAAACTTTACAACAAAAGGAAGAAACTTTTGCAGAAAAGAGGAAAATCCCAGGATGCAAAAACTCCCTTACTAGCCTCAGTAAGAAACTGAGATGCCTCATAAAATCCTCCAAAGCTAGTTACGAAAATAAAATTGCCAAAGATTCCAAAGACAACCACAAAGCATTCTATAACTATGTCAAGAATCTAAATGGCAATGCTCAGATCTGCTCTGAGCTAAAACAGAATGGCATTAAATATACTGATCCGAAGGATATTGCCAATATCCTGGCAGATCGATTCAGTGCCAACTTCACCCCCTCTCACCCCTAAATGGCCCATCTCAATACCGGAAGATTGCCAAATTCCAGTAATAACGGCCACACAGGTACAAAACGCACTCTCTAAAGCCAAGAATACAGCATCCATGGGACCAGATGACATCCCGGCTGTGTACTACATGAACTACAATATGAACTGGCACCTCACCTAAGTGTCATGTTTAATCATAGCCTCACCTCAGGTTTCGTGCCCACTGAGTGGCGCAGAGCTACAGTTATCCCAATCCACAAGGGGATCCACCTTGGATCCCGGAAACTACCGTCCCATCAGTCTGACAAGCCTTATCTGCAAGGCCATGGGCGTATTATCATGGAACTTATAAACAAAGACATTGGCAACCTTCAAACACTGGACCCCACCCAGTTTGGGTTTGTGAAGGGCCGATCTTGTCTCCTGAACCTGATTGACTTCTTTGAATCAGTCTCCAGAGCCATGGACAAGGGTAAGGTGGTCCACACAGCCTATCTAGACCTTGCCAAGGCCTTTGACACCATCCCCACTCTGGAATCATAGATAAACTTACTAAGTTGGGCATTAATCCCTATGTCACCCAATGGGTTGCTAAATGGCTTACTGATAGAACCCACACTGTAAAAGTAGCCGACTCCAAATCCAGCTCCAGACAAGTGACAAGTGGAGTACCTCAGGGTTCAGTCCTGGGGCGCTCTTGTTTGGCATCTACTTCTCTGAAGTACAGGTCAACACTAAGGGACTCTGGCTAACAAAGTTTGCAGATGACTGCAAGCTGGGAGCCATTATTGAATCCCCAAATGATGTGGATACTCTACAAAAGGGCCTTACAGAAACAGATGCTTGGTGCCAGAGCCATGGGCTCAAGCTCAATGCCAAGAAATGTATTGTTATCCCTTTGGGAAAAACATGTATCCATGAATTACCATATAGGTGGCAGTACACTAAACACAGAAAGTGTGATAAGAGACTTAGGGACACAGGTGGACAGTGGTCTCACCTTCGATAACCACATTGCCACAACAGTCAGGAAATCCTTCTATGTGGCACACCTCATCACGAAGGGCTTTTCATCCAGAAAAAAGGAGGTCATTGTCCCACTGTACTCATCCCTCATTAGACCCATTATAGAATACAACGCTCCATTTGGTATGTACCTCTCAAGACATCTGCAACAACTGGAAAGGCCTCAGAAATACCTCACTAAAAGAATCACAGGCCTAAAGCAGATGCCCTATGCTGACCACCTTAAAAAACTCCAGCTATACTCTGTTGCATATCGTCTACTCAGAGGCGATCTCTGCTTAACATACAAGGCCATGTCAAACCCAGAGCTGTTGGACATGCTACACTTAAAGAAATCCCAATCCCTCAGAGCTACATGCTCCAGGGATCTAAACCTTGTCATCACAATAAACAAAACATGCTGGAGGGATAGGTTCCTGACCCAGAGACTCCCCAGACTCTGGAATAGATTGCCCATACATGTCAAGCAGAGTGCCTCTTTGGACCTCTTCAAGAGGAACCTTGACGATTGGATGGGAGAAAGGAAATTCACCCCAGGGATCACGTCAGTCACCCAGCTAGACAGGGGTCCAGGAAAGTAAATAATGTGGGAAGAAATAGCCAGGGAATTGTTATGGCTAGGCTTGTATAGGCCCTAGGGCTGATAGCCTAGTACCGACCTATGAACCTATGAACCTATAAATAAAACTGTCTCCAATTCCTTCTGACTTTATCATCTGCCCATTAGCTGTGGTGATTTTTTTTCTTTTTTCCTTTGATTGAGTTGAGTGAAGAAATTTCTGTCATTGGTCATGTGACTTCTAGCTCCTAGGTCAACACATCAAGCCTGCATAGATGAGGTGGCACATTTGGACTCAAATGCATACTCATTGTCTGAAGTGACATCTGCTTCTTCCTTGACATTCTTAGCTTGTTGTAATTTAGCTTGTCTTTGCATACTAACTTTCCAGATTAACGTAATCTACATTTAAGTGTCCTGTTTTTTTTACATACACTGCATTTATGTGTTTTTAGCTGCATATTCTGTTTTTTATCTTTAAAGCAGCCTCAATACTGGACATACTTTCACTGTTTATGCTTTCTGTCTTGCGCTTGTATCCATCCACATGCTTGCTTTTAACATACTCTGATGTCAGTTCGTAATGTGGACATGCGTCAAGTGCTGTAACAAGTGTCTCATAACTTTCAGGTAGACCACTAAGTAAAGTGCTGCAATGTGAAAGTCTTTCATATCCTCCCCAATACCTCTCAGACTTTCAACCATTTCTAATGTATACCTTATATAATCCTGCCTTTCCTGGTCTTTTATCAGCTTGTTCTGATACAGTTTTCTAATTAAATACAGTTTATTGTTGAGATTAGCTCTTTCATGTACCTTTTGCAGTTCCTCCCACATTTCTTTCCATGGTTTCACAGTTGCATATATGTATAATTTGATCATCGTCTATGTAAATGGAGATCATGCCCTAAGGTTTTTCACCCTTTTCTATCCACTCATCCATGGGTTCTGCTGGTCTGACTTCCATTTCCACATTTCCACATACCTTCTCTTTTAGAAGCATATATGCTGTAGCTGGTTGTATTTGGGTGCCAGGGTGTCTGGATGTTTGGGCCCATAGCGTTTTAGAATAACCTTCTTCTGGGCACAGCAAATAGATGCTTACAGCCTGACTGCAGCCTAAACCGAGGTATGTTTATATTTTTTTAATGTCATGAAATACACGGTACAAGGAACAGGAAATTACATCAAGCATATTACCATGTGTCTGCCAGAAAACACTGCCATCCTGTGGCTAAACATATTATTACACATAACTGAAATGTACATACACACATAGTAGTTGTTGCTAAATATATATATAATATATATATTTATATATATATATATATATTTATATATATATATATATATATATATAAAAAAATAATAAACTTAAACATAAATTTAACTGGGGGCTTCCCCCCCCCCCCCCCCACATGGGGGGCTGTGCCCCCCTACTTAAATATACCAACTCCGAGATCGGACCATAGTGGAAGAAATGGCAAAGTCCTGAAGATGGCCCATCTAATTTTTTTTCCCTGGGAAAAAATTTGATGTTCCATGACTTCGCTATTTTGCCATTTTGACAGTATCGGATCAACTAAATAGCATTTGCTATTTAGTCCATTCAATAGCTCATATAGACCCATGTCTAACACCTTGTTTAAGTTTCAAGTAGTTTATTCAGTTAAATAGGTAGATAGGTGTGTGGTCTTGGCTCATCCACCTACCCACTTAATAGAATAAACTACATGAAACTTCCACAAGGAGTCTTTAATCCTCCCAAATGGATGTAATCAGAGACAGAGTCTCCTAGATCTGATAATGAAATTGATTTTATCTAGGCTAATCCTTTATACTCTGTTTCTCATTAGCCCAATCACCCTCTTGGGCATAGGTGGGATACCAAACCTAACATGAGATTTCTGGATTACCTTTGCCTTGTTCTGTAAATTCTGATTTGATGTTCAGTTCTGTTTATTTTTTTATTTACTTAATTTATTTTTTGATTATATCGATGGTACTGCCATTTATTCAAAATAAAGCTGAACTCATGGCCTGAAAAAAAAGAAGCTGAAACTCGCTGTGTCATCATTGCATGATTGCCCCTCCTATCGTAACCTTCTAGAATTGTTTCCTAACTCATGAATTATAGTGCCCCCTCCCTGTTATCTGCTTTCAATACCATCGTCCTGACACCTGATACAGACCTCTGGAAACCAGAATCTTTCTGATCAATCTTATTAATAAATATAGAAGCTAACATACTAGCCAAGTCCTTGCCTCACCATATGGAAATGGTGTGCATCTCCCAACTCAGAAAAGAGCATCCAACCATATTTACATCACCAGCCATATTCTATCAGATTTCCATGGCATCATGGGTCTCTAAGCAAAGGTTGTTATTGATATAGAAGAGGCCTTTGACAGGTTTAGTTGGATCTTTCTCCATCCTTCTCCATCCCCTTGTGGTGAAGATTATCTCTACTTTGAAATACTTTCAATGAGTTCTTAAATTATAATCTTCCCCATTCAGCTCTGGTGGGAGTTAATAAACTATTATCTGTAAGGCTATATAACTCTGCACTAGCAAGAGACAAGGATGTCTGCTGTCCTCCCTTCCCTTCCATTTTGTGCTTCTAAACCTTGATTCAACACAAAATGCAAGCTTCTACCATCCAAACTGTAGAAGTTGACTGATTTCATTATAAACGTCATGCCTAATTTGACAGCATATTAATTCTCATTTTTTTTCCATCAGCATTATCCTATAAGTTACTAGCAAGTAATTTTTGCTTTCAAACTATAAACCCAAAAGTGCGAAACCTTTGTATGTTCAGTCCACACAAACCTTGTGGATATCAGACTTCTCCACACTTTGTCTGACATGGCCATTTGGAGGACTCAAATACTTGGTGGGGGGCTAACTTCTTACAAACTATACTGCTATGAAATGCTCTTCATTGAACACAACTAATAATATTTTTAGAGACTTGGATAGGTCAACCTCTCTCTCTCTCTTTTGTTAATAGATTCAGTTAAGGCTATTCATAAGCTTATGGCACGGCTGCATAAATGCACTCTATGCTCTATATTTAGTATACTGTGGCTCATTCCTACAATTCATAAATAAGGATTGTGACAGTTGAGATCAGCATATGGAAGCCTATCAGCTCTTTTGAACAGCATGCAGGTGTGTGTGAAACACATTGGGTGCTATCCACACTGCAACTCTAGATATGGAAATTCTGTGTAACATGACAGCACTACACAGACACAGAGCAGCAGGAAACAATAGGATTCAATATACAATTCTATTGAAACAACTCACTACCTAAAGAACTTGCACAGCTGAAGTTCACTTACAGTTGCAAAAGTTCACAAGGAAAAAATACACTGAGTTAAATCTATGTAAGACAAATACATAGACTCAGACTAATAATTTAATTTATTAAGTCATGCACTAGTGTGTTGTGTTTGTAATGTTGAACCTGCTGGAAGGACATCCCCCCACTTACCCACACTCACAGACCTTTTCCTGCTGAAGGTGAAGTTACATTAACACTTGAGCATATTTTACTCTTTTCAGTGTAATAGATACCTGGAAAAGACATTGAGAAGCTCATAACTATAAAATTAGGTGCTGTGACTCAGGTCAAGTTTTTAGAGTTCAGTCACCTTGTCATTGTATCCAGGAACATTTTACCTTACTGATTGTTTATGGTGGTAAACCATCTGTGGGGTTTCTTCCCACTCCACTCACACTGCTCCCCTGCCCTTCCCTCATATCCTACCCTCACCCAGCACCTCTTCTCATATCCCAAGCAAACGACTCCCCTTTATTCCTCTGATCCAATTATATACAACTATACATTGTCCACACCCACATTTCATTCACACCTTACCTACTTTTATTTAACCAAACTTATCTGCTTCCCCTTACATCCTTCAGCTTGAATTCTCATCCCCCCACTATAATTCTTTGCATCTTACTCTATTTTACCATCACAATACTATCACCACCTCAAACTGTCTTACATTAACTCCAGGCTTACCACCTTTTCTTCTATTATACACATAAACTAACATTGTGCTATAATTGTACTACTGACCAGTCACATCTCCCCCATCCCTCCTTATCACAAACCACAGGGCAAAACACCTAACCACATTGTCAAAGCCTACTCTGAAGTCAAAACATTTCCAACCTTACCCTCAGCTGCACACATATCACAATATAACATAATCTCTGTTTATACCTGATATTACATTCTAAGACATAAACACCACTTTTACTATTTTTAAATCCACTATCACAGTTGACATACTCCTTCTAACCTGCCTAGCTTCTTTACTCTTAATTCTCAAGCTCGCTACAGCTATATCCTCGCATACCTCCCACACACTAATACACATCAACAATCTCCTCCAACCATCATCCCAATAAACAGCACAGCTTCTCGCATATCTCCTCTCAGCTTTTCCCCCTATACCCTCCCATATTATTCAAGCCACAAATTGACCTCCTCACCTCCTACGAAACTGTACTTAACACCAGTATCATCACCTATGAATAAAAAACACTTCCCATGGTACTCCTTCCTCATTAACTACCTACTCAAATGTGAAGACATACATCCTAACCCTGGTCCACCCTCTAATCCTAACCAAAAGAGTAACCCCAAAAATTTAAACATACTTACACTAAACCTTAGAAGTATATGTAATAAAATATTTCCATTGCATGCCAATATAAACCTTACATACTAGCCCTTACAGAAACATGGCTATACCCTGGTGTAAAAGACTCAGAAATAATACCTCCAAACTTTGCAGTAACCAGAAGAGATAGATCTAAAAAATGGAGGGAGGGATAGCCCTTCTATATCCCTCTACGCTCAACATCACACCCCACACCAGTAATATACCCCCCTTTTCCAAAGCTGAGGTACTAATCTCTTTTTTGAACCTCAACATATCAAAAAGAATGTATTTATTTATTTTTTTAATTTATTTTATTTTACATTTGTTTACCGGGATAGTCTGATTGGACACAGGTCCATTTACAGCGGAGGCCTGGGGAGAAAAGCTCCACAGTTAGATTAACATCAACATGGTAATACAAACAATCATATAACAGTGATAACTGAGGTAAGTACAGACATAAAAAGTTTCATACAATCCAGTCTAAACAATAAACAATACATCAGCAGTAAGTGAGTACATTTCCAAAGATAGAGAGTCTCATACATCAAAGCTTTAACATTGATTAGTGAGATAGGATAAAAGAATAAAAAAAAAATCATATGATTAGACATGACATATTATGCAAATTCAAGTTGACAGTAAGATACCTAACTGTAGTAAATATACAGTTGAGATAGCAGGAAGGAAGGTGTAAAGTGTGCTGAGATTGTGAGATTCATGTGATGCTTGGACATAGCCATGTATTCATAAGATGTGATTTGAGAGCATTTTTGAAATGTGTGTTACTGGGAGCAGAGGTCAGAGAAGGGGAGAGGTTATTCCAGGATCTAGCTATTGCATGAGAAAAAAGAGCTTTCCCTGAGTTGTTGCTAGCTTTAGAGATGCAGAGGAGGGATTTCTCCGTAGATCTGAGAGGACAATTAGTTCTGTATGGAGAGAGTAACTGGCTTAGTGCTGGGTTTTCTTCAAGATGTCTAACAATATTAACTCATTATCTTCAGTACAGCTCTTTTGAGTGTGCACCTGTAACTCCCAGTGGGTGTGGCTTGAGCCTTTAGAAAATTAACTTATCACCTTACAGTTCTAACAAATATTCATTGACAGAGGTCAAATATTAATACAATTGTGTTTGCCATCATGTATGCTTCAAGAAAAACTCTTCTGATACCTTGTATGTAGCATGGTTCTGGAATTCTTAATGCAAATATGAACAAGCAATATTTGACACCTAGAGGCGTAGTAGCAGGTAACTGCAGATGCACCTCTAGGCGTCACTTGGATGTAATGAGTTAAAGGCAATGACTAGCTGGTGGTAATTGAGTAGCTGGGGAAGTTCTAACCATTGTAATTCCCTTAGAGATTGACGGTGATGAGTTCTGAAGGTGCAGTTGTTAGCAAACTTGGCAATTTTATTGTAACATGATTCAAGTCTGGTGAGATCAAGTGTTCTGACTTGGGTAAGAATTGGTGCGGCATACATTATAGTGGAGAGTAGATGGGTTTGAGCTAGAGTGATCCATGCCTGTTCTGAGAGGAATTGTTTATGCTTATATAAGGCTCCCATTTTTTGTAGACCTTTTTTATGGTTTGTGAGATATGGACATTGACGAGTAGGTTACTGTCAATTTCTACACCAAGGAGTTTGGTATGGTCAGAGGGAGATATGATGGTGCCATTATTGGAAGAGATAGAAAAGGAGAGGGGATAGGTATAGATTTTTTGGGGGGTGAAAAGTAGCAATTTTGTCTTATTGGGGTTTAGGATTAGTTGGATATCAGTAATCCAACTTTCTACAGAAGTAAAGGATTCTTGTGTGAGTTGTTGTAGAGTGGAAAGAGATAGAGCAGAGCTGATAAGAGCCGAATCATCAGCATACTGTATAAGGGAGGCATGCTGGGTGGAGGTGTGTAGATTGTTATTAAATATGGAGAAGAGTAGTGGGCCTAAGATTGAGCCTTGTGGTATGCATATCGTAGTTGGGAGAAAAGGAGATTGTATGCCTTGCCATTGAACTGATTGCTGCCTACATGACATATAGCTTTTAAACCAGGCAATAGTGAAAGGGGCAAAGGATAGGGAGACCAAGGAGTCTAGAAGTATGGAGTGCGAGACCATTCAAATGCTTTTGAGAGATCTAAAAATATTGCAGAAACAAAATTATTGTTATTTCTGTGAAGGTTGACTTGGTTGGTGAAAGAGAGGATAGCAGTTGTTGTGCTGTGATTTTGCTGGAGGCCATGTTGTGTGGAGGAGAGAAGATTGTGTGTGTTTAGGAATTTCATGACTTGAGAGTGAATACATTTCTCAAGCAGTTTAGATAAGGGGGATAGAATGGCAATAGGATGGTAGTTTGAGAATTCATAAGAATTGCCACCTTTATGAAGTGGTATTATATATGAAACTTTCCAGAGTTGGAGGATATAGGCTTCTTGTATGGAGCTGTTGATGAGGATAGAAACTGGGTAAAATAGGGATTCAGCAGCACTTTTTAGGAAGTTGGCTGGTAGACTGTCAGCTGCAAGGGTGGTTGGCTTTAGTTTTAGGAGGAGTTTTTTAATAGTGGGAGTGGGAACTGGTGAGAGAGCAAAGGAGTGCATAATGGTAATATATATCCCACCAGGTAACAATATACCAGTGCTGGAAAATATTTTATCCTGGACATCCCAAACAATAAACCTCAAAACAATAATCTTAGGAGATGTAAATATAGATTGGCAAACCATAGTTTCCGACTCCCCCACAAATAGTATAAATCTGTATGTTTTTTCTCAGCTTATCAATACTCCAACAAGATATAGCAAATATCTCACCTGCCAAACAACCCTAGACTGGATCCTAGTATCCCACCCTGCCAATTACCCCTCTTCCAGTACACTGTCTGGCTCCCTCAGTGATCATCTGCCAGCTTATTCCCTTAGAACAAACCCTAACAACTAAGAGTACACACTGTAAAATCAGTTGGTAACTCAACTAATTTTTGTCAGCATAAATTCAATCATCTCCTACATGAAATATTCTGGACACCCATTAAACAACTACCCCTTAATGATGCTGTACTATACTTTAATAACACCTTCCTTCACATACTTAATACACTCGCTCCCATTCGTATGAAAAGAATCAAAAAGAACTTAGCACCATGGCTCTCTAAGGAATGTAAACACCTAATGAAGCAAAGGGACCTAGCCTGGTCAGCCTGGAAACAAAACAAAATTAACAAAATCAGGTTAATTTCAAAACACTACGTAACAAAGTGACAAAACTAATCAACAGAGATAAGAAGTCATATTTTCCCCAGCTTCAACTCCAACATAAAATCAACCCCAATAAATTTTGGCACTCCATATCTTCTCAAATTAACCCTGGAACAAATAGAGACCACACCCTACCACCTGATACCACTCCATCACAAATAGCGTAAAACTTTAACAAGCACTTCATAAAATCAATATCAGACCTACTTACTAACACCCCTAATGCTGCCCCCCACCCTTCAACCTATTCAGACACTAACCCCACACCATCAAATACTTCTGACCCTGTCATTAATAACCCTCCTACTCAACAAAATGTCTTATAAACCCCATTCTCACTTCAGCCCATACCTACTGGCACCATTAAGAAACTGCTACATAAACTAAAACTCTGCGCTACCTCAGCTGATAATCTTCCACCACACTACCTCAGACTGGCTGCTAATTCAGTCACCTACCCAATCAGTATCCTTATAAATAGGTCTTTATCTGAATCAGAGGTACCTACCATATGGAAGCAATCTCACATCACCCCCATCCACAAAGGAGGCAACTCCTTTGATCTATCCAATTTCTGTCCTATATCCATTTTGTCACCCATATCCAAAATTCTCGAGAGAGGTATCCATCAGCATGTAATGCAATATCTATTGCAAAACAATCTTTTAACCAAAACCCAACATGGCTTGCAACCTAGACACAGCACAGCTATATCCCTATTATCTTTTACAGACACCATAAACAAGGCCAGAGGTGCAGGATGCTATACAGCCTCAGTATTCCTTGATCTCTCCAAGGCCTTTGAAACAGTGCCTCACCCCTTACTATTAAACACACTATCTAATGTAGGCTTCTCACATAACACAGTAACATGGTTTCAGAGCTACCTCAAGGATCATAAACAAGCAGTGAAATCGTCCAGTGAACTCTCACCTTTTCTCCACAACCCTACTGGAGTCCCTCAAGGCTCCATCCTAGGACCCCTACTCTTCAATATTTTCACAAACAACCTTCACACTGCCTCTCACCCTTGGAACCTCATTCAGTACACTGATGATTCCACCATAATCTGTACTGCTCAATCACTACCAGAACTACTTTCAAAAACTCAACAGTCCTTTACTGCAGTCGAATCCTGGCTAAGAAATGCCGAACTCTCTCTTAACCCAAAGAAGACAAAACTAGTACTCTTTTATCCCAAGAACACCTCCCCTGTCACTGATCATTTTATCATCCTTGCATCTGACAACACTGTCATAGAAATAGTGCAGGAAACCAAACTTCTAGGAGTTATCATTGACAATTTACTTTTATTGGACCCCCATATACAGAAAAATATAAAGAAAACTCATCAAAAGCTGGAACTCTTATATAGAAACAAACATTTCTTTACTACAGCAACCAAAACTACCCTTGCAAAAACATTTTTACTACCATCGCTTCTTTATGGTGCCCCTATCCTAACTAACTTACAAACTTCTACTATAAGGAAGACTGAACAGTGCTACAACAAAGTTGCTATGTTTGCCACAAACTCTAAATATCACATGCACCACTGTAAACCACTCATAGAACTAAACTGACTTGAACTCCCAAACCAACTTGCCTTTATTCAGCTATCTACATTGCACAACCTTATTTTCAAGCCTACTGCCTGCCCTGCACTAGCCAGTCTAGTCACACCTTACACACCAAATCGATCCCTACGATCAGAAGACAAAAATCTCTTAGCTATCTCAAAACCTACAAGAAAACCAGGTCACTCTCTGTATTCATACTCTGTCTCTATACTTTGGAATTCACTACCTTTAGCTACCAGGTCTATGCCTGGCCTAACAAGACAAACAACGTTCTCAGTAGAAAAAACACTTTAATGTGAAGAGCAAAGCTTTCGGATAAAATCCTTTATCAATACTGAAAATACAAATGCAAATGCAGAGTATATATAGGTCTAAAAAAGTCATATGACCGGCAGCCAAGAAGTCACATGACTCAACCATTAAAACAAAACATGTAAAAATAAATAAATATGCAAAGCTAAAAAATGCAACAGCATAATGCATATATGAAAACAAAAAACATTTAAAAAAAGCAAGAATGTATATTTTTAAAAAAGCATACTTTTATACCTAAAAATCAAATGTACAATCATATACATAAAGAGAAAATCTCATAATCTAGATCTACTCATTCTAACCAAAATAGGTTTAAGGCTGACAGTACTATTCAAACCAGGGGGTGAGTCACCCATCAATCTAATTATCCAGTTATATTCTTTAATTTCTAATTTGTTATTGATGTCACCACCTCTGGGTGAGGGTGAAACATGGTCTATAGCTTTAAATTTAAATACATGCTGTTCACCAAAACATAGCCTGTGTTTATATAAAGCATTAGTGTCAACACATCTTGGTTCAGACTTGTGTTCTGTAATCCTATCTTTAAGTTCTGGCGTGGTTTTACCCACATAGAAAGAGTTGCATAATACACAGGTAGCGAGGTAAACCACGTGGGTGGTAACACAAGTAGCAGTTACATTGAACCTAAACAGCCTCTTACTGACTGGGTGTTCAAAGATACCTAAATGCTCATCATCAATGTCATCACAGCACGAGCAATTATAACATTTTCGTGTACCCATAGTGCTGGATGGATGTGTTGTGATATTTGTAGTAAAATCTTTGTAACAGAGGACACTCTTGAGGGTTCTCATGTTACGATATGCAAAAAATGGGACATTGCTCAGCATTGCTTTTAGCTCTTCAGATGCCATCAAGATTAGCCAATTCTTATGGATAATACGTTTAATACATGGTGTCTTTGTACTAAACGAAGTAACGTATCTTACTTTCATCTCATTCTGGATGGACACATTGGGCAAGCCAACAGCTTGTATTTCTATGGCGTCATTTGACATAACAGGGGCCACCCTCGACTTTCTTTCCTCTATCACATTTAGTTTCTCATTATTTAAGATGGTAGCATCATAACCATTGTTAGTGAAATCAGCTATCATCTCATTCAACTGTTCAGAGAAGCTAGGATCTTCCGTGTTATTGAATTGATGTACAGCATAAAATCATTCAAATCCTGTAATCACCCCACAGTTTTATGGTATTCCTAAGATCCACAAATCCCTCACTGATCCACCAATGAGGCCAATTGTTTCAGGTGCTGGTTGGGTAACAGAGCCGCTTTCAGTTTATTTGCATGATCAACTTCAACCATATCTTACGTGATACCATTGATTTTGTTCAGAAGCTTAAGCAATGGTATAACATAGAGAAGCCGTCTCTACATCTAAGAAGGTACCTTTTGGTAACCCTAAACATAGTATCTTTGTTTACTGTCATTCCAACTGATATTGGCCTGGATTTGTTGAGGGAATTCTTAGTCTCATGTCCTGATCCCAACTTCCACAAAATAGAAAAAATATGTACTCTCATGGATGTGGTGTTGAGAAATAATGTTTTCCTTTTTAATGAATCCTTGTATCTTCAGCCCACAGGTGTGGCTATGGGTACTTCGGTAGCCAATACTTATGCCAACCTAGTTTTATACCAGTGGGAAAGGAAACATTTATTTAGTGGTTTGAATCCATATAAAGATAATGTAAAGTTCTTTCAACGATTTGTGGACAACTGTTTTTTGATTTGGGGGGGGCACGTTACAGGATTTGAATGATTTTATGCTGTACATCAATTCAATTTCATCTTTTTTGAAGTTCAAAATGTGTTCATCTGAAATCACTATTAATTTTCTGGATATCAACTTGAGTCTTGACGGTGGTACACTTAGAACAAGCCTCCATAGAAAGGAAGTCTGTGCAGGAAGGTACACTCATGCAAGTAGTATGCATGCACCACATGTTTTTAGAGGTACTGTCAGGTCTCAATTTTATAGAGCCAGTAGGTTTAACACGGAAGATCCTAGCTTTTCTGAACAGTTGAATGAGATGATAGCTGATTTCACTAACAGTGATTATGATGCTACCATCTTAAATAATGAGAAACTAAATGTGCTAGAGGAAAGAAAGTCGAGGGTGGCCCCTGTTATGTCAAATGACGCCATAGAAATACAAGCTGTTGGCTTGCCCAATGTGTCCATCCAGAATGAGATGAAAGTAAGATACGTTACTTCGTTTAGTACAAAGACACCATGTATTAAACGTATTATCCATAAGAATTGGCTAATCTTGATGGCATCTGAAGAGCTAAAAGCAATGCTGGGTAATGTCCCATTTTTTGCATATCGTAACATGAGAACCCTCAAGAGTGTCCTCTGTTACAAAGATTTTCCTACAAATATCACAACACATCCATCCAGCACTATGGGTACATGAAAATGTTATAATTGCTCATGCTGTGATGACATTGATGATGAGCATTTAGGTATCTTTGAACACCCAGTCAGTAAGAGGCTGTTTAGGTTCAATGTAACTGCTACTTGTGTTACCACCCACGTGGTTTACCTCGCTACCTGTGTATTATGCAACTCTTTCTATGTGGGTAAAACCACGTGTAAACTTAAAGATAGGATTACAGAACACAAGTCTGAAATCCGAAGATGTGTTGACACTAATGCTTTATATAAACACAGGCTATGTTTTGGTGAACAGCATGTATTTAAATTTAAAGCTATAGACCATGTTTCACCCTCACCCAGAGGTGGTGACATCAATAACAAATTAGAAATTAAAGAATATAACTGGATAATTAGATTGATGGGTGACTCACCCCCTGGTTTGAATAGTACTGTCAGCCTTAAACCTATTTTGGTTAGAATGAGTAGATCTAGATTATGAGATTTTCTCTTTATGTATATGATTGTATATTTGATTTTTAGGTATAAAAGTATGCTTTTTTTAAAAATATACATTCTTGCTTTTTTAAATGTTTTTTGTTTTCATATATGCATTATGCTGTTGCATTTTTTAGCTTTGCATATTTATTTATTTTTACATGTTTTGTTTTAATGGTTGAGTCATGTGACTTCTTGGCTGCCGGTCATATGACTTTTTTAGACCTATATATACTCTGCATTTGCATTTGCATTTTCAGTATTGATAAAGGATTTTATCCGAAAGCTTTGCTCTTCACATTAAAGTGGTTTTTCTACTGAGAACGTTGTTTGTCTTGCTGGACCTCTTGGCATTTGTGTTTGGACATTTACTATGCCTGGCCTAACCCATTTCAAAGCCTCTTTAAAAAATCATCTCAAAAATACATGGCTCTTCTCCTGCATAAAGCCTACCTAATGCTTAGGTCTTCTTCTTCCACACCAGCCTCATCGTCCTCTTCTGTCACATTTCAATCCCTAACAGACTGCAAGATCCTAAGTTTCTTCTAATTCCTTCTCTGTTTCTATACCATATCCTTAAGCTACTACTCAGGTTGTATTGCTATTACTTATTTTAACTCTCTCACTATCTTTCTGTATCACTAACTTTCTGGTTACTATTTTCCTAACTGAAAATAACATTCTATTTACTTATTTTTTGGTCATGTACTATAGCAGTCAATGTCACATATTGCACTACCTACATACTATTTTTTTAGACACTACATCATGTATAGTGAGAGTGACTATTATTGTCTATAATGTTTTTAACTCTATAGAATCATCTAGATGTGTAGTATATATACTGTAACACTGTGTAACATAGGTTGTTCTTTCAACTTATTTTGTACAGTATTTCTAATGTGATTTGCACTGTATTGGATATTACTGTATTCTTTATTGTACTGTATGTGCAGCTTTTCTCCCCAGGCCCCTGCTGAAAATGGGTTCTGTAGACCAAGTCAGACCACCCTGGTAAACAAATGTCAAATAAATAAATAAATAATAATAAATATATATGAAGTAGGTATTTGGTAGACAGTTAATAAGGTATATTGTAACTAAGTTGTTGTTCTTGGTTGTCCTTTGTCGTCATTGTGTCTAAGACTAAGTCATAAAAAGTTTAAACATCATGGTGGAGCTAGGGTCATTACTTTATTATGGTAATGCAGGGGATCTGGTGTTATAGGATTTACCAATAACAGAAGCATGGGGGTGTCACTGTATAGGGGTGCAGAAAGGCTTGGCTGCGAAACCAGAGCTGCCTTTACCAGAAGGAACGCCATTGCCAATAAGGCTTTCCCTACCATTCAAAAGACTTTTTTATTGCATGCCCGATATGTTTCTCAGTTTTGTATGATAAGCAACATATCAGCAGGGAAGGAGGAGGAGGGGAGAACTGCTGCACTGACAAGTGCTACACCATCTTTATGCATGTGGGTGGAGTTTTGTAAGTTACTGAGGACTCCTTTAGGACTTGGTCATACACAGATGGTGTAGTTAATCTGAATTGTGCCCAATCCAGTAGGGGTTGATTTGCATGTATACTCCCTATTTCTTTATTTATTTCTAGTTTGATGACCGGGGAGGTCCACTGGGCTTAGGGAGCCCATTTTCAGTGGAGCCCCAGAGAAATAAGCTCCACATTACATAGCTTAGATACAAAATGTTTGCTTTACATACATTAGTTACAGGTACAATTGTGGAAAAGAAAAAGCCTTTACAATTTCACTTCATGCAAGAGAAACAGGCATAAGATTGTAGATACATAATGCACATTAGTTATTTCCAATATTTACATTTGTGATAGGCTAGCTTGAAGACAGAGGTAGTCAGGTGTTAAGATGGTAGAAGTGTTTATTAGGTAAGGGGGGGTGCAGTTGCATTTCCTGTTAGAGTAAAGATAGGAATGTAGCTTAGTTTTAAAGGTTTCAAAGTTTTTGTAAGTCCTTAGAGAAGGAAGATAATTCCATTTTTAGCTAAGGAGAAGGATAGCAGAAGCTGACCTGCAGGGCGGTTGGGTTTGTGGACAGAGATTAGGTTTTTGTGAGTAGATCTGAGAGTTCTGTGAAGGGTATAAGGTTGAAAGATGTTGGTTAGTGCAGGGCAGTTGGATGAAATATTAGTCTGTGGGCTGTGGTGATTTGAAGATAGTCTAGGTGGGTGGAGAGTTCAAGCCAGTTTAACAAATGTAGAGAGATACAATGGTGGGAGGAGAATTTGGCTTTGGTTGCAAATTTGGAAATTTTATTGTAACAGATTTTCAGTTTGGATGAAATGGAGACAGATAAATTTGTTAGAAGAGGAGCCCTGTACAGTAGTGAGGAGAGTAGATAGGTATTGGCTAAAGTTAGTCTGGTGGAAGGTGTGAGGAAGTGGATGTTTCTGTATAACAAGCCAAGTTTTATATGGGTTTTCTTGATGTTTTGCTGGATGTGAGTATCAAATTTTAGGTGTTCGTCAATGGCAACTCCTAGAAGTGTGGCAAAGGGAACAACCTCTATGGTGGAGTTGTTTTGGATAATGATTTGGAATGAGTTTTTATCAATAGGGGATGCTTTAGAGGGGGGAGAATAGAAGTATTTTGGATTTGTTGGCATTTAGAGAGAGATGGTTTTGGAGCATCCAATTTTCAGTGGTGGAGAAGGCTGATAGTGTCACTGATTGGAGCTCTGGAAGGTTAGAGGTGCAGCAAATTAAAGTAGAATCGTCTGTGTATTGCACAATTTTGGTGTTATGTAAGGATTTGTAAAAGTCGTTAATAAAGATGTTGAATAGCATTGGACCTAGTATGGATCCTTGAGGCACCCCAGTGCGGGTAGGAAGGAAGGTAGAGGTACTTTTTCCCCATTTTACATCTTGAGACCTGTCAGAAAGGTAGCTGGAGAATCAAGATAAGGTATTGTGGGAGAGATTAAAATTAGAAAGATGGTTTAGGAAGAGGGTATGGGAGATCATATATATTGAATGCTTTGGACAGATCCAGTAGAACTGTAGATACTATTTTGCCAGAGTCGCGGGCAAGATTTACTGTGTATAAGAAGGAGAGAAGAGCAGTGATGGTACTATGGCCAGGTCAGAAGCCGTGTTGGGTAGGAGTGATCAGTTGATTATTGGCTAGGAATGGCATAAGCTGAAGGTGGATGCATTTTTCTAGGAGTTTAGAGATAGGGGAGAGGATCGCTATGGGGCGGAAGTTTGAGATGTTATTGTTTTTGCCACCTTTATGGATAGGTAGAATAAAGGTGGCACGCAATAATTTGGGCACATAGGATTCCAGCATAGACCTATTGATCAAGTTGCTAATGGGGAGAGCAATGCAATCAGCAGCTATTTTTAGGAAGGAGGATGGAATGTTGTCAGGGACATTGGAGCATGGTTTCAGTTTACAGAGTAATTCCTTTATGTGGGAGATTGAGATGGGTTTGAGCTCAAATGTAGGAGGAGAAATAGTAGGGGGTGAGGATGGCGGGATAGGTTGAGGGGAAGGGTTATTGTTGGGGAAGGTCTTGGTAATTTCTGCTATAGAGTTTGTGAAGAAGGAGTTGAATAGGGAGGCTATTTCTGGCTCAGATCTGCAGTTGTCAGGGCAGGGGTTGCTTTTGGTACCTGAGTTGAGAAGGGAATTAATGGAACTCCAGAACTGTTTGGGGTTGTTAGAATGGTTAAACTGAAGTTTGATATAGTAAGACTTTTTATCTCTAATGACTTGTTTTTTAGTAAGGTTTCATAGTTGTTTGTATTTAAGTAAAGTTTCAGGCTGTTTGTTATCAAGATAGGCTTTCCAGGTTTTATCTCTTTGTAGCATAAGTTTTTTGGTGTCTTTAGTTAGCCAAGGGGCAGTCTTTGTTTTTACTCTTTTGTTCTTGTTGGAGCTAGGCAGGTTAGGACATTTATGAAGGTCGAGTTGAAAAAAGTCTACGGCTTTGTCAACTGGAAGTGTTTTTAGGGGGCTCCAGTTAATTTGCTTAAGGGAGTCGGAGAAAGTAATGGGGTTAAAGTTTGAGAGATTACATGTTTGAATATAGTGGTATTGGTGAGGAGAGGAGAGGGTAGCTCTATGGGTAAAGGCTGGAAAGTGGTCTCCTAATGGGTCAGGTATTATGCTGGATTTTATGACTTTATTAGGATGGGATACAAGGATCCAGTCTAGTATGGTCCCGGGGGCGGGGGGGGAGGGAGTTGTTTTGTTAGGCCTGGTGATGGCATTAGTTAATTGGGAGTAAATAGATAGATTGATGGATATGGTGGGATTAGGGTTATTGATTTTGTTCCAATCGATATTTACATCTTCAAGTATATAGGTTTCTAGCTTAATATTGGTGGATGTCCAGAGGAGGATTTCCTCTAGAGTAGTGATATTATTATTGGGGGGATATAGAGGGATATAATGCAAATACGTTTGTGGTTATTTATTGTTAGCAGGCCAATTACTAGTTCTGCATTGCAGAATGGAGGGATAGGATTGGGATAGGGGGTTATGGATAGTTGGTTAGTGTAGATTAAGGCTACACCACCACCTTTTCTGTTTATGCGGTCATTTCTCAGAGATTGAAATCTGGGTGGGGGGTTAAATTCTGAGTTACTAATATGTGGTTTTAGCCAGGTTTCTGAGATGGCTACAATGTCGGGTAAGTTGTGGTTTAGCCAAGCGTGGAAGTGGGCTACTTTGTTTTTTAAACTCTGGGCATTGATGGTAAGGATTTTGAGGTATTTGAGGGTGGTTGAATTATTATTGATGGGAGAATGTGACTAGGGGCAGTATTTGGTCCTGGCTTTGGGTGTATGTCCCCAGCTATGTAGAGGTAGTTGAGGAAGGAAAGTAGTGTTTATGATTTGGAATTAGTTAGATGTGGACAGTAGGGTATTAGTTTAGGCTTCCAGTACGTAATTGAGGGTGTGAAAAATTTTATTCTGAAGTAATGGAGTGAATTGGGTTCAACTAGAGAGGCAGATATGTTGTGGAAGTGTGTTTTTGAAGCAAGTGGTAGGAGGTGGTGAGATATGGGATAGGATAGGGAGGAGGGGTGTAGTTGGGTATAGGTGTAGGAGGTGGCTTGGTATAAAGGGAGTAGTAGTAGAATGCAGATAGATGGAGTAAGAATGGCAGTGGGTAAAAGAGAAGGCATGGTAGAGGATAGAAGTATAGATGCAGTAGAGAAAGGATCAACAAGGAAGGGAGGGAGTAGATTTGATTGGCAGGAGGATGTAGGCTGGGGAGGGGCTGCTGAGTGTAAAAGGATTGGTTGATAGAGAGACATATTTATACAGTAGGATAAATCTGTGTCCAGTCTTATTCCCATTGCACAGCATTTTCTATTAGTCACACTGAGATTTAGTATGCCTTACTGTGATGTACTAACCCAATCCTGTGCTGCATAATGTTTATGAATAGCACCCTTCTTGATAAAAACAACAGCTTCCCTGGCTGACGTAACTTTGCTATGTTCTGCTAACAGAGCTTTTCCAAATTCAGTTTGCCTCAATACACTCTGATTTCTCTAAAGTCATTTGACATGAGATAGACCCTTCATTACCCCTTGTTATTGTTCATGATTCATCTACTGAAGTCAGAAATGTATCTTGTATACAACTGTTGCTATGGTGACATTTTTGAAATACACCTGTCCCCTGCTGCATGACCCAAGTTGATAAACATCAAAAGTGCACTCTGGACCAACCTTTCCATTAACATTTAGGCTGTTTCCTTTTTGTCTCTGGATCAAATACCATTAGAAAAGAAAAATCCCGTTTATTGACATGTGCATTTGGACTCAGAAAAAGGATTTCCATCATTTCATTCTCAGAACTAACACTGGTGTATCCCTTTTGCATTATCAATTTGTTTAGAATTGTCCCCATAAGTTAACATAATTGTGTACCGATGGATGTTTATAAATGGATAGTTTCTGATCTGTTGCTGAATGGGTCTCCTGTCAAAGCTAGCCATCTAAGTAGTCACCTTAATGCATCATTGGAATCTGAACTCCCAGTCTTTGAAGCTTGCCATAATCTGATAAAAGCATTAGTCTCGCACATACCAAACACGCCTGTTATTAGACTGGGTCACTAAATATCTTGAGCTCCTTGGTCCTTGTTTCAGGAATGTGGCTCTATAAAGCAACCTTACATGACTGTCTTCCCTAGCAAAGATGAGTCTTGTACTCTGGACAGAGTACTTCTCTATTACTGGACACTCCCAAATTGTCTAATCTCCACCGGCCCCCTGGCATGATTGCTACTACTATAGCATGGCTCAGATCAACCTACATTAAATTAAGTAGTTGGCATATTTCACCTCTTTTATCAACAAAGCTATGGCTGGTACAAGCAGCAGTTATTAACTAATGTGGAGAAAATTCTGCTCTTGAAATATGTATATGCCATGGTCCTGTATTCATTGTATCCATTTTTGGGAAACTGTCTTATGTTTTCCAGCAAAGTTAACAAAGAAGAGTGTTTACTCAGACTTTTTTTTTAAATCAGATCTCAGTCCGGGCCTCAAGCATACCTGTATTCTGGAAACATTTTATTTTGTTTTATTTAATTTGCTTTTATTTGTTTTTGATCACTGGGAAGTTTTGACCATTTAGTTGAGGCCTGGGAAGAAAAGCTTCAGAGACATATCACGCCAATGTTATTACCAAGTCAAAAATATAAAGACAACTATCTATAATGGTACACTATATTGAAAACCTCCTAATGCAGTATAATAGTCTAGAAGCAAAAGTCTATTACAGAAAATATTAAAAAAAAACACATGAAGAGAGTACTAAAAGTTGGTGTATGTGCATTTGTTAGGTGGTCTGGGATAGAAAATAAAAAATGTGAATTTGACAAACAAGACTGAAGAAGCTGAAAATAGGAAAAGAGTAAAGTGACGGAGGTGTGTATTGTAGCACATATGGGAATGGATGTATACAGTATAGTGGTCAATGACAAGGTATATATTGTAGCACATCTGGGAATGGATGTATGCAGTATAGTGGTCAATGACAAGGTATATATTGTAGCACATCTGGGAGTGGATGTATGCATTATAGTGGTTAATGACAAGGTATATATTGTAGCACATCTGAGAATGGATGTATGCAGTATAATGGTCAATGACAAGGTATATATTGTAATATATTGTAGCACATCTGAGAATGGATGTATGCAGTATGGTGGACAATGACAAGGTATATATTGCAGCACATCTGGGAATGGATGTATGCAGTATGGTGGTCAATGACAAGGTATATATTGTAGCATATCTGGGAATGGATGTATGCAGTATAGTGGTCAATGACAAGTTATATATTGTAGCACATCTGGGAATGGCTGTATGTAGTATAGTGGTCAATGACAAGGTATATATTGTAGCACATCTGGGAATGGATGTATGCAGTATAGTGGTCAATGACAAGGTATATATTGTAGCACATTTGGGAGTGGATGTATTCAGTATAGTGGTCAATGACAATGTATATATTGTAGCACATCTGGCAATGGATGTATGCAGTCTAGTGGTCAATGACAAGGTATATATTGTAGCACATCTGGGAATGGATGTATGCAGTATAGTGGTCAATTACAAGGTATATATTGTAGCACATCTGGGAATGAATGTATGCAGTATAGTGGTCAATGACAAGTTATATATTGTAGCACATCTGAGAATGGATGTATGCAGTATAGTGGTCAATGACAAGTTATGTATTGGAGCACATCTGGAAATGGATGTATGCAGTATGGTGGTCAATGACAAGGTATATATTGTAGCACATCTGGGAGTGGATATATGCAGTATGGTGGTCAATGACAAGGTATATATTGTAGCACATCTGGGAATGGATGTATGCAGTATAGTGGTCAATGACAAGGTATATGTTGTAGCAAATCTGGGAATGGATGTATGCAGTATGGTGGTCGATGGCAAGGTATATATTGTAGCATATCTGGGAATGGATGTATTCAGTATAGTGGTCAAAGACAAGGTATATATTGTAGCACATCTGGGAATGGATACATGCAGTATAGTGGTCAATGACAAGGTATATATTGTAGCATATCTGGGAATGGATGTATGCAGTATAGTGGTCAATGACAAGTTATGTACTGTAGCACATCTGGGAATGGATGTATGCAGTATGGTGGTCAATGACAAGGTATATATTGTAGCACATCTGGGAGTGGATGCATGCATTATAGTGGTTAATGACAAGGTATATATTGTTGCACATCTGGGAATGGATGTATGCAGTATAGTGGTCAATGACAAGGTATATATTGTAGCACATCTGGGAATGGATGTATGCAGTATAGCGGTCAATGGCAAGGTATATATTGTAGCACATCTGGGAGTGGATGTATGCATTATAGTGGTTAATGACAAGGTATATATTGTAGCACATCTGGGAATGGATGTATGCAGTATAGTGGTCAATGACAAGTTATGTATTGTAGCACATCTGGGAATCGATGTATGCAGTATAGTGGTCAGTGACAAGTTATGTATTGTTGCACATCTGGGAATGGATGTATGCAGTATAGTGGTCAATGACAAGGTATATATTGTAGCACATCTGGGAATGGATGTATGCAGTATAGCGGTCAATGGCAAGGTATATATTGTAGCACATCTGGGAGTGGATGTATGCATTATAGTGGTTAATGACAAGGTATATATTGTAGCACATCTGGGAATGGATGTATGCAGTATAGTGGTCAATGACAAGTTATGTATTGTAGCACATCTGGGAATCGATGTATGCAGTATAGTGGTCAGTGACAAGTTATGTATTGTAGCACATCTGGGAATGGATGTATGCAGTATACTGGTCAATGACAAGGTATATATTGTAGCACATCTGGGAATGGATGTATGCTGTATAGCGGTCAATGACAAGGTATATATTGTAGCACACCTGGGAGTGGATGTATGCATTATAGTGGTTAATGACAAGGTATATATTGTAGCACATCTGGGAATGGATGTATGCAGTACAGTGGTCAATGACAAGTTATGTATTGTAGCACATCTGGGAATCGACGTATGCAGTATAGTGGTCAGTGACAAGTTATGTATTGTAGCACATCTGGGAATGGATGTATGCAGTATAGTGGTCAATGACAAGGTATATATTGTAGCACATCTGGGAGTGGATGTATGCATTACAGTGGTTAATGACAAGGTATATATTGTAGCACATCTGGGAATGGATGTATGCAGTATAGTGGTCAATGACAAGCTATGTATTGTAGCACATCTGGGAATCGATGTATGCAGTATAGTGGTCAGTGACAAGTTATGTATTATAGCACATCTGGGAATGGATGTATGCAGTATAGTGGTCAATGACAAGGTATATATTTTAGCACATCTGGGAGTGGATGTATGCATTATGGTGGTTAATGACAAGGTATATATTGTAGCACATCTGGGAATGGATGTATGCAGTATAGTGGTCAATGACAAAGTATATATTGTAGCACATCTGGGAATGGATGTATGCAGTATAGTGGTCAATGACAAGGTATATATTGTTGCACATCTGGGAATGGATATATTCAGTATAGTGGTCAAGACAAGGTAAATATTGTAGCACATCTGGGAATGGATGTATGCAGTATGGTGGTCAATGACAAGGTATATATTGTTGCACATCTGGGAGTGGATGTATGCATTATAGCGGTCAATGTCAAGGTATATATTGTAGCACATCTGGGAATGGATATATACAGTATAGTGGTCAATGACAAGTTATATATTGTAGCACATCTGGGAATGGATGTATGCAGTACAGTGGTCAAAGACAAGGTATATATTGTAGCACATCTGGGAATGGATGTATGCAGTATGGTGGTCAATGACAAAGTACATATTGTAGCACCTCTGAGAATGGATGTATGCAGTATAGTGGTCAATGACAAAGTATATATTGTAGCATATCTGAGAATCGATGTATGCTGTATAGTGGCAATGACAAGTTTTGTATTGCAGCACATCTGGGAATGGATGAATGCAGTATGGTGGTCAATGACAAGGTATATATTGTAGCATATCTGGGAATGGATGTATGTAGTATAGTGGTCAATGACAAGTTATATATTGTAACACATCTGAGAATCGATGTATGCAGTATAGTGGTCAATGACAAGTTATGTATTATAGCATATCTGGGAATGGATGTATGCAGTATGGTGGTCAATGACAAGGTATATATTGTAGCACATCTGGGAGTGGATGTATGCATTATAGTGGTTAATGACAAGGTATATATTGTTGCTCATCTGGGAATGGATGTATGCAGTATAGTGGTCAATGACAAGGTATATATTGTAGCACATCTGGGAATGGATGTATGCAGTATAGTGGTCAATGACAAGGTATATATTGTAGCACATCAGGGAGTGGATGTATGCATTATAGTGGTTAATGACAACGTATATATTGTAGCACATCTGGGAATGGATGTATGCAGTATAGTGGTCAATGACAAGTTATGTATTGTAGCACATCTGGGAATCGATGTATGCAGTATAGTGGTCAGTGACAAGTTATGTATTAGCACATCTGGAAATGGATGTATGCAGTATAGTGGTCAATGACAAGGTATATCTTGTAGCACATCTGGGAGTGGATGTATGCGTATAGTGGTTAATGACAAGGTATATATTGTAGCACATCTGGGAATGGATGTATGCAGTATAGTGGTCAATAACAAGGTATATATTGTAGCACATCTGGGAGTGGATGTATGCGTTATAGTGGTTAATGACAAGGTATATATTGTAGCACATCTGGGAATGGATGTATGCAGTATAGTGGTCAATGACAAGGTGTATATGGTAGCACATCTGGGAGTGGATGTATGCAGTATAGTGGTCAATGACAAGGTATATATATAATGCATCATTGGAATCTGAACTCCCAGTCTTTGAAGCTTGCCATAATCTGATAAAAGCATTAGTCTTGCACATACCAAACACGCCTGTTATTAGACTGGGTCACTAAATATCTTGATCTCCTTGGTCCTTGTTTCAGGAATGTGGCTCTATAAAGCAACCTTACATGACTGTCTTCCCTAGCAAAGATGAGTCTTGTACTCTGTGCAGAGTACTTCTCTATTACTGGACACTCCCAAATTGTCTAATCTCCACTGGCCCCCTGGCATGATTGCTACTACTATAGCATGGCTCAGATCAACCTACATTAAATTAGGTAGTTGGCATATTTCACCTCTTTTATCAACAAAGCTATGGCTGGTACAAGCAGCAGTTATTAACAAATGTGGAGAAAATTCTGCTCTTGAAATATGTATATGCCATGGTCCTGTAGTCATTATATCCATTTTTGGGAAACTGTCTTATGTTTTCCAGCAAAGTTAACAAAGAAGAGTGTTTACTCAGACTTTTTTTTTAAATCAGATCTCAATCCGGGCCTCAAGCATACCTGTATTCTGGAAACATTTTATTTTGTTTTATTTAATTTGCTTTTATTTGTTTTTGATCACTGGGATGTTTTGACCATTTAGTTGAGGCCTGGGAAGAAAAGCTTCAGAGACATATCACGCCAATGTTATTACCAAGTCAAAAATATAAAGACAACTATCTATAATGGTACACTATATTGAAAACCTCCTAATGCAGTATAATAGTCTAGAAGCAAAAGTCTATTACAGAAAATATTAAAAAAAAAAACACATGAAGAGAGTACTAAAAGTTGGTGTATGTGCATTTGTTAGGTGGTCTGGGATAGAAAATAAAAAATGTGAATTTGACAAACAAGACTGAAGAAGCTAAAAATAGGAAAAGAGTAAAGTGATGGAGGTTTGTATTGTAGCACATCTGGGAATGGATGTATACAGTATAGTGGTCAATGACAAGGTATATATTGTAGCACATCTGGGAGTGGATGTATGCATTATAGTGGTTAATGACAAGGTATATATTGTAGCACATCTGAGAATGGATGTATGCAGTATAATGGTCAATGACAAGGTATATATTGTAGCACATCTGAGAATGGATGTATGCAGTATGGTGGACAATGACAAGGTATATACTGCAGCACATCTGGGAATGGATGTATGCAGTATGGTGGTCAATGACAAGGTATATATTGTAGCATATCTGGGAATGGATGTATGCAGTATAGTGGTCAATGACAAGTTATATATTGTAGCACATCTGGGAATGGCTGTATGTAGTATAGTGGTCAATGACAAGGTATATATTGTAGCACATCTGGGAATGGATGTATGCAGTATAGTGGTCAATGACAAGGTATATATTGTAGCACATCTGGGAGTGGATGTATTCAGTATAGTGGTCAATGACAATGTATATATTGTAGCACATCTGGGAATGGACGTATGCAGTCTAGTGGTCAATGACAAGGTAGATATTGTAGCACATCTGGGAATGGATGTATGCAGTATAGTGGTCAATTACAAGGTATATATTGTAGCACATCTGGGAATGAATGTATGCAGCATGGTGGTCAATGACAAAGTATATATTGTAGCACATCTGGGAATGGATGTATGCAGTATGGTGGTCGATGGCAAGGTATATATTGTAGCATATCTGGGAATGGATGTATTCAGTATAGTGGTTAAAGACAAGGTATATATTGTAGCACATCTGGGAGTGGATGCATGCATTATAGTGGTTAATGACAAGGTATATATTGTTGCACATCTGGGAATGGATGTATGCAGTATAGTGGTCAATGACAAGGTATATATTGTAGCACATCTGGGAATGGATGTATGCAGTATAGCGGTCAATGACAAGGTATATATTGTAGCACATCTGGGAGTGGATGTATGCATTATAGTGGTTAATGACAAGGTATATATTGTAGCACATCTGGGAATGGATGTATGCAGTATAGTGGTCAATGACAAGTTATGCATTGTAGCACATCTGGGAATCGATGTATGCAGCATAGTGGTCAGTGACAAGTTATGTATTGTAGCACATCTGGGAATGGATGTATGCAGTATAGTGGTCAATGACAAGGTATATATTGTAGCACATCTGGGAATGGATGTATGCAGTATAGCAGTCAATGACAAGGTATATATTGTAGCACATCTGGGAGTGGATGTATGCATTATTGTGGTTAATGACAAGGTATATATTGTAGCACATCTGGGAATGGATGTATGCAGTACAGTGGTCAATGACAAGTTATGTATTGTAGCACGTCTGGGAATCGATGTATGCAGTATAGTGGTCAATGACAAGTTATGTATTGTAGCACATCTGGGAATGGATGTATGCAGTATAGTGGTCAATGACAAGGTATAAATTGTAGCACATCTGGGAGTGGATGTATGCATTATAGTGGTTAATGACAAGGTATATATTGTAGCACATATGGGACTGGATGTATGCAGTATAGTGGTCAATGACAAGCTATGTATTGTAGCACATCTGGGAGTGGATGTATGCATTACAGTGGTTAATGACAAGGTATATATTGTAGCACATCTTGGAATGGATGTATGCAGTATAGTGGTCAATGACAAGCTATGTATTGTAGCACATCTGGGAATCGATGTATGCAGTATAGTGGTCAGTGACAAGTTATGTATTGTAGCACATCTGGGAATGGATGTATGCAGTATAGTGGTCAATGACAAGGTATATATTGTAGCACATCTGGGAGTGGATGTATGCATTATAGTGGTTAATGACAAGGTATATATTGTGGCACATCTGGGAATGGATGTATGCAGTATAGTGGTCAATGACAAGGTATATATTGTAGCACATCTGGGAATGGGTGTATGCAGTATAGTGGTCAATGACAAGGTATATATTGTTGCACATCTGGGAATGGATATATTCAGTATAGTGGTCAAGATAAGGTATATATTGTAGCACATCTGGGAATGGATGTATGCAGTATGGTGGTCAATGACAAGGTATATTTTGTAGCACATCTGGGAGTGGATGTATGCATTATAGTGGTCAATGACAAGGTATATATTGTAGACATCTGGGAATGGATATATACAGTATAGTGGTCAATGACAAGTTATATATTGTAGCACATCTGGGAATGGATGTATGCAGTATAGTGGTCAAAGACAAGGTATATATTGCAGCACATCTGGGAATGGATGTATGCAGTATGGTGGTCAATGACAAAGTACATATTGTAGCACCTCTGAGAATGGATGTATGCAGTATAGTGGTCAATGACAAAGTATATATTGTAGCATATCTGAGAATCGATGTATGCTGTATAGTGGCAATGACAAGTTTTGTATTGCAGCACATCTGGGAATGGATGAATGCAGTATGGTGGTCAATGACAAGGTATATATTGTAGCATATCTGGGAATGGATGTATGCAGTATAGTGATCAATGACAAGTTATATATTGTAACACATCTGAGAATCGATGTATGCAGTATAGTGGTCAATGACAAGTTATGTATTGTAGCACATCTGGGAATGGATGTATGCAGTATGGTGGTCAATGACAAGGTATATATTGTAGCACATCTGGGAGTGGATGTATGCATTATAGTGGTTAATGACAAGGTATATATTGTTGCTCATCTGGGAATGGATGTATGCAGTATAGTGGTCAATGACAAGGTATATATTGTAGCACATCTGGGAATGGATGTATGCAGTATAGTGGTCAATGACAAGGTATATATTGTAGCACATCAGGGAGTGGATGTATGCATTATAGTGGTTAATGACAATGTATATATTGTAGCACATCTGGGAATGGATGTATGCAGTATAGTGGTCAATGACAAGTTATGTATTGTAGCACATCTGGGAATCGATGTATGCAGTATAGTGGTCAATGACAAGGTATATCTTGTAGCACATCTGGGAGTGGATATATACATTATAGTGGTTAATGACAAGGTATATATTGTAGCACATCTGCGAATGGATGTATGCAGTATAGTGGTCAATGACAAGGTATATATTGTAGCACATCTGGGAATGGATGTATGCAGTATAGTGGTCAATGACAAGGTATATATTGTTGCACATCTGGGAATGGATATATTCAGTATAGTGGTCAAGACAAGGTAAATATTGTAGCACATCTGGGAGTGGATGTATGCATTATAGTGGTTAATGACAAGGTATATATTGTAGCACATCTGGGAATGGATGTATGCAGTATAGTGGTCAATGACAAGTTATGTATTGTAGCACATCTGGGAATCGATGTATGCAGTATAGTGGTCAGTGACAAGTTATGTATTGTTGCACATCTGGGAATGGATGTATGCAGTATAGTGGTCAATGACAAGGTATATATTGTAGCACATCTGGGAATGGATGTATGCAGTATAGCGGTCAATGGCAAGGTATATATTGTAGCACATCTGGGAGTGGATGTATGCATTATAGTGGTTAATGACAAGGTATATATTGTAGCACATCTGGGAATGGATGTATGCAGTATAGTGGTCAATGACAAGTTATGTATTGTAGCACATCTGGGAATCGATGTATGCAGTATAGTGGTCAGTGACAAGTTATGTATTGTAGCACATCTGGGAATGGATGTATGCAGTATACTGGTCAATGACAAGGTATATATTGTAGCACATCTGGGAATGGATGTATGCTGTATAGCGGTCAATGACAAGGTATATATTGTAGCACACCTGGGAGTGGATGTATGCATTATAGTGGTTAATGACAAGGTATATATTGTAGCACATCTGGGAATGGATGTATGCAGTACAGTGGTCAATGACAAGTTATGTATTGTAGCACATCTGGGAATCGACGTATGCAGTATAGTGGTCAGTGACAAGTTATGTATTGTAGCACATCTGGGAATGGATGTATGCAGTATAGTGGTCAATGACAAGGTATATATTGTAGCACATCTGGGAGTGGATGTATGCATTACAGTGGTTAATGACAAGGTATATATTGTAGCACATCTGGGAATGGATGTATGCAGTATAGTGGTCAATGACAAGCTATGTATTGTAGCACATCTGGGAATCGATGTATGCAGTATAGTGGTCAGTGACAAGTTATGTATTATAGCACATCTGGGAATGGATGTATGCAGTATAGTGGTCAAGACAAGGTAAATATTGTAGCACATCTGGGAATGGATGTATGCAGTATGGTGGTCAATGACAAGGTATATATTGTTGCACATCTGGGAGTGGATGTATGCATTATAGCGGTCAATGTCAAGGTATATATTGTAGCACATCTGGGAATGGATATATATAGTATAGTGGTCAATGACAAGTTATATATTGTAGCACATCTGGGAATGGATGTATGCAGTACAGTGGTCAAAGACAAGGTATATATTGTAGCACATCTGGGAATGGATGTATGCAGTATGGTGGTCAATGACAAAGTACATATTGTAGCACCTCTGAGAATGGATGTATGCAGTATAGTGGTCAATGACAAAGTATATATTGTAGCATATCTGAGAATCGATGTATGCTGTATAGTGGCAATGACAAGTTTTGTATTGCAGCACATCTGGGAATGGATGAATGTAGTATGGTGGTCAATGACAAGGTATATATTGTAGCATATCTGGGAATGGATGTATGTAGTATAGTGGTCAATGACAAGTTATATATTGTAACACATCTGAGAATCGATGTATGCAGTATAGTGGTCAATGACAAGTTATGTATTATAGCATATCTGGGAATGGATGTATGCAGTATGGTGGTCAATGACAAGGTATATATTGTAGCACATCTGGGAGTGGATGTATGCATTATAGTGGTTAATGACAAGGTATATATTGTTGCTCATCTGGGAATGGATGTATGCAGTATAGTGGTCAATGACAAGGTATATATTGTAGCACATCTGGGAATGGATGTATGCAGTATAGTGGTCAATGACAAGGTATATATTGTAGCACATCAGGGAGTGGATGTATGCATTATAGTGGTTAATGACAACGTATATATTGTAGCACATCTGGGAATGGATGTATGCAGTATAGTGGTCAATGACAAGTTATGTATTGTAGCACATCTGGGAATCGATGTATGCAGTATAGTGGTCAGTGACAAGTTATGTATTAGCACATCTGGAAATGAATGTATGCAGTATAGTGGTCAATGACAAGGTATATCTTGTAGCACATCTGGGAGTGGATGTATGCGTATAGTGGTTAATGACAAGGTATATATTGTAGCACATCTGGGAATGGATGTATGCAGTATAGTGGTCAATAACAAGGTATATATTGTAGCACATCTGGGAGTGGATGTATGCGTTATAGTGGTTAATGACAAGGTATATATTGTAGCACATCTGGGAATGGATGTATGCAGTATAGTGGTCAATGACAAGGTGTATATGGTAGCACATCTGGGAGTGGATGTATGCAGTATAGTGGTCAATGACAAGGTATATATATAATGCATCATTGGAATCTGAACTCCCAGTCTTTGAAGCTTGCCATAATCTGATAAAAGCATTAGTCTTGCACATACCAAACACGCCTGTTATTAGACTGGGTCACTAAATATCTTGATCTCCTTGGTCCTTGTTTCAGGAATGTGGCTCTATAAAGCAACCTTACATGACTGTCTTCCCTAGCAAAGATGAGTCTTGTACTCTGTGCAGAGTACTTCTCTATTACTGGACACTCCCAAATTGTCTAATCTCCACTGACCCCCTGGCATGATTGCTACTACTATAGCATGGCTCAGATCAACCTATATTAAATTAGGTAGTTGGCATATTTCACCTCTTTTATCAACAAAGCTATGGCTGGTACAAGCAGCAGTTATTAACAAATGTGGAGAAAATTCTGCTCTTGAAATATGTATACGCCATGGTCCTGTAGTCATTATATCCATTTTTGGGAAACTGTCTTATGTTTTCCAGCAAAGTTAACAAAGAAGAGTGTTTGCTCAGACTTTTTTTTTAAATCAGATCTCAATCCGGGCCTCAAGCATACCTGTATTCTGGAAACATTTTATTTTGTTTTATTTAATTTGCTTTTATTTGTTTTTGATCACTGGGATGTTTTGACCATTTAGTTGAGGCCTGGGAAGAAAAGCTTCAGAGACATATCACGCCAATGTTATTACCAAGTCAAAAATATAAAGACAACTATCTATAATGGTACACTATATTGAAAACCTCCTAATGCAGTATAATAGTCTAGAAGCAAAAGTCTATTACAGAAAATATTAAAAAAAAAAACACATGAAGAGAGTACTAAAAGTTGGTGTATGTGCATTTGTTAGGTGGTCTGGGATAGAAAATAAAAAATGTGAATTTGACAAACAAGACTGAAGAAGCTAAAAATAGGAAAAGAGTAAAGTGATGGAGGTATGTATTGTAGCACATCTGGGAATGGATGTATACAGTATAGTGGTCAATGACAAGGTATATATTGTAGCACATCTGGGAGTGGATGTATGCATTATAGTGGTTAATGACAAGGTATATATTGTAGCACATCTGAGAATGGATGTATGCAGTATAATGTTCAATGACAATGTATATATTGTAGCACATCTGAGAATGGATGTATGCAGTATGGTGGACAATGACAAGGTATATACTGCAGCACATCTGGGAATGGATGTATGCAGTATGGTGGTCAATGACAAGGTATATATTGTAGCATATCTGGGAATGGATGTATGCAGTATAGTGGTCAATGACAAGTTATATATTGTAGCACATCTGGGAATGGCTGTATGTAGTATAGTGGTCAATGACAAGGTATATATTGTAGCACATCTGGGAATGGATGTATGCAGTATAGTGGTCAATGACAAGGTATATATTGTAGCACATCTGGGAGTGGATTTATTCAGTATAGTGGTCAATGACAATGTATATATTGTAGCACATCTGGGAATGGACGTATGCAGTCTAGTGGTCAATGACAAGGTAGATATTGTAGCACATCTGGGAATGGATGTATGCAGTATAGTGGTCAATTACAAGGTATATATTGTAGCACATCTGGGAATGAATGTATGCAGCATGGTGGTCAATGACAAAGTATATATTGTAGCACATCTGGGAATGGATGTATGCAGTATGGTGGTCGATGGCAAGGTATATATTGTAGCATATCTGGGAATGGATGTATTCAGTATAGTGGTTAAAGACAAGGTATATATTGTAGCACATCTGGGAGTGGATGCATGCATTATAGTGGTTAATGACAAGGTATATATTGTTGCACATCTGGGAATGGATGTATGCAGTATAGTGGTCAATGACAAGGTATATATTGTAGCACATCTGGGAATGGATGTATGCAGTATAGCGGTCAATGACAAGGTATATATTGTAGCACATCTGGGAGTGAATGTATGCATTATAGTGGTTAATGACAAGGTATATATTGTAGCACATCTGGGAATGGATGTATGCAGTATAGTGGTCAATGACAAGTTATGCATTGTAGCACATCTGGGAATCGATGTATGCAGCATAGTGGTCAGTGACAAGTTATGTATTGTAGCACATCTGGGAATGGATGTATGCAGTATAGTGGTCAATGACAAGGTATATATTGTAGCACATCTGGGAATGGATGTATGCAGTATAGCAGTCAATGACAAGGTATATATTGTAGCACATCTGGGAGTGGATGTATGCATTATTGTGGTTAATGACAAGGTATATATTGTAGCACATCTGGGAATGGATGTATGCAGTACAGTGGTCAATGACAAGTTATGTATTGTAGCACGTCTGGGAATCGATGTATGCAGTATAGTGGTCAATGACAAGTTATGTATTGTAGCACATCTGGGAATGGATGTATGCAGTATAGTGGTCAATGACAAGGTATATATTGTAGCACATCTGGGAGTGGATGTATGCATTATAGTGGTTAATGACAAGGTATATATTGTAGCACATATGGGACTGGATGTATGCAGTATAGTGGTCAATGACAAGCTATGTATTGTAGCACATCTGGGAGTGGATGTATGCATTACAGTGGTTAATGACAAGGTATATATTGTAGCACATCTTGGAATGGATGTATGCAGTATAGTGGTCAATGACAAGCTATGTATTGTAGCACATCTGGGAATCGATGTATGCAGTATAGTGGTCAGTGACAAGTTATGTATTGTAGCACATCTGGGAATGGATGTATGCAGTATAGTGGTCAATGACAAGGTATATATTGTAGCACATCTGGGAGTGGATGTATGCATTATAGTGGTTAATGACAAGGTATATATTGTAGCACATCTGGGAATGGATGTATGCAGTATAGTGGTCAATGACAAGGTATATATTGTAGCACATCTGGGAATGGATGTATGCAGTATAGTGGTCAATGACAAGGTATATATTGTTGCACATCTGGGAATGGATATATTCAGTATAGTGGTCAAGATAAGGTATATATTGTAGCACATCTGGGAATGGATGTATGCAGTATGGTGGTCAATGACAAGGTATATTTTGTAGCACATCTGGGGTATGCATTATAGTGGTCAATGACAAGGTATATATTGTAGACATCTGGGAATGGATATATACAGTATAGTGGTCAATGACAAGTTATATATTGTAGCACATCTGGGAATGGATGTATGTAGTATAGTGGTCAAAGACAAGGTATATATTGCAGCACATCTGGGAATGGATGTATGCAGTATGGTGGTCAATGACAAAGTACATATTGTAGCACCTCTGAGAATGGATGTATGCAGTATAGTGGTCAATGACAAAGTATATATTGTAGCATATCTGAGAATCAATGTATGCTGTATAGTGGCAATGACAAGTTTTGTATTGCAGCACATCTGGGAATGGATGAATGCAGTATGGTGGTCAATGACAAGGTATATATTGTAGCATATCTGGGAATGGATGTATGCAGTATAGTGATCAATGACAAGTTATATATTGTAACACATCTGAGAATCGATGTATGCAGTATAGTGGTCAATGACAAGTTATGTATTGTAGCACATCTGGGAATGGATGTATGCAGTATGGTGGTCAATGACAAGGTATATATTGTAGCACATCTGGGAGTGGATGTATGCATTATAGTGGTTAATGACAAGGTATATATTGTTGCTCATCTGGGAATGGATGTATGCAGTATAGTGGTCAATGACAAGGTATATATTGTAGCACATCTGGGAATGGATGTATGCAGTATAGTGGTCAATGACAAGGTATATACTGTAGCACATCAGGGAGTGGATGTATGCATTATAGTGGTTAATGACAATGTATATATTGTAGCACATCTGGGAATGGATGTATGCAGTATAGTGGTCAATGACAAGTTATGTATTGTAGCACATCTGGGAATCGATGTATGCAGTATAGTGGTCAATGACAAGGTATATCTTGTAGCACATCTGGGAGTGGATATATACATTATAGTGGTTAATGACAAGGTATATATTGTAGCACATCTGCGAATGGATGTATGCAGTATAGTGGTCAATGACAAGGTATATATTGTAGCACATCTGGGAATGGATGTATGCAGTATAGTGGTCAATAACAAGGTATATATTGTAGCACATCTGGGAGTGGATGTATGCGTTATAGTGGTTAATGACAAGGTATATATTGTAGCACATCTGGGAATGGATGTATGCAGTATAGTGGTCAATGACAAGGTGTATATGGTAGCACATCTGGGAGTGGATGTATGCAGTATAGTGGTCAATGACAAGGTATATATTGTAGCACATCTGGGAGTGGATGTATGCATTATAGTGGTTAATGACAAGGTATATACTGTAGGATATCTGGGAATGGATGTATGCAGTATAGTGGTCAATTTCAATGTATATATTGTAGCACATCTGGGAGTGGATGTATACAGTATGGTGGTCAATGACAGGGTATGTATTGTAGCACATCTGGGAGTGGATGTATGCATTATAGTGGTTAATGACAAGGTATATATTTTAGCACATCTGGGAATGGATGTATGCAGTATAGTGGTCAATGACAAGGTATATATTGTAGCACATCTGGGAGTGGATGTATGCAGTATGGTGGTCAATGAAAATGTATATATTGTAGCACATCTGGGAGTGGATGTATGCATTATAGCGGTCAATGATAAGGTATATATTGTAGCACATCTGCGAATGGATGTATGCAGTATAGCGGTCAATGACACGGTATATATTGTAGCACATCTGGGAATGGATGTATGCAGTATAGTGGTCAATGACAAGGTATATATTGTAGCACATCTGGGAGTGGATGTATGCAGTATGGTTGTCAATGACAAGGTATATATTGTAGCACATCTGGGAGTGGATGTATGCATTATAGTGGTTAATGACAAGGTATATATTGTAGCACATCTGGGAATGGATGTGTGCAGTATAGTGGTCAATGACAAGGTATATATTGTAGCACATCTGGGAGTGGATGTATGCAGTATGGTGGTCAATGACAATGTATTTATTGTAGCACATCTGGGAGTGGATGTATGCATTATAGTGGTTAATGACAAGGTATATATTGTAGCACATCTGGGAATGGATGTATGCAGTGTAGAGGTCAATGACAAGGTATATATTGTAGCACATCTGGGAATGGATGTATGCAGTATGGTGGTCAATGACAAGTTAGATAAAGAAACAAAAAGAAACAGTAAAAGTGAAAAAAGTAGTTTTAGGAGATGTGAGGGTGAATCAGGTGAAAAAATTATGCTATGAGAGCAACAGTGGTAATGTAGAAGGAATAGTTGACTGGAACATAGAGTTATAAGACAAAGGGAACAGAATAGTGCAGTCAGTTAAGGTTGCACACAACTGTTTAGTGTCCTAGGAGGTAGGTATATATGTTCTCGAGCAGAAAACTTATATGGGCGAGATGTACCAGATATATTGTCACCTGAGAAAAGACGTCATATGCATGACGTGCACCAAGTGAGGGGGTATTCTTATCCCCCTAAGGCTGGACAAAGGAACTAAAATGGGCAGTACATCTGTAAATAGGCTTAAATATGCTAACCTTTCTGACAAGGTACCAAACAGTACGTATACCGCCTGAAGTGAGTTTGACTATTTCTTAGCTCTAGGATGGGTGGTAGTTTTCTTTTCTTTAAAATGCTATGGCTATATTTTACCTTTATATAGTAATAAAACAATCATGTTTATTTGCACTAGTATCTTTTTTCTAAAGTTTTTGAATTTTCTAATACATTTTGTTTGCATTGTGTGTATGCATGTATTTATTCTGTAGGATTCTTCTTTCTTTCAGCACTCAGGAGACGTGATATCTATTATCATCACTTGTGCTACCAAAGGATATCCCTGCCTATTTTTGACCAGGTCATTAACAGAGTATTGGACTATTTTTTTTTAATGCCACAATCACTTTATAATGACTTAGTTGTAGATAACACTCCACTGTTTTTGCATATGCACCTTTCTGTTGATGTTTGTTTCCATACATGATTTGCCTTCCTGATGTAGTATCATTTACCTCTGACAGGTAGACATGCGGACAGCACACAATATGCCCTCCCCCCTCGCTCCAAAAAAAAAAAAAAAAAAAAAAAAGCAAGATCTTAGCTAGTCTCTGATAGTTGTAGGTAGCAGAGCCTGGGTTTGTTGTGTCTCATATGGGAGCCCTCTCCCAGTTGCCAATCACTTTTTACATTTCTTTTAAAGCACAGTTTGAGATAAATAATGTCTGTTTACAGAAATGCATGCTGCAATATTTATAGAAAGCACACAGACCATTAGACAAACAAAATATGAATTCTGTGACCTTTGTAAAGTTTCATAACAAATGTATAGATGGCTACATATCTTGGTTTAAAAAACAGAGGAACCAAACCTTCACTGGAGTTTATGAGATCACTAAATTTCCTAATCCTGTAAAGCAGTACAATACATAGGTATCAGCTTTTTATTTTTTTCATTCAGTGATGCCTAGTATATATCCACTGGCTGCTGGTATTGAGGCTGCTGTTGAGACTTGAAATATCAGTGCTATTTTAACTTAAACTGCTTGGAAATGTGTTGAATGCAGCTTCCTTACTGTGTTCTCTGATTGACAAACTGAAAGTGTTTTCATCCTTGCAGAAGAAAAGACACCATAACCTCCACTTATACAAAAGATTGCAGCTTTCTGGAGATTCACAATAGTACAATAACTGTAAAAAAATATTATGAAGTTTTGCCATTGTGATGATGAATTATGTTAGATTTTAACATTAACTGCTTCAGATTGCTTGCCTGGTTCTATAAATTCGCATCTAGCCTTGCACGGAAAATATGTATCAGTGAGGTTCAGGCTTGAAATAAAGGCAGACTGAAAAGAATCATTAATGTTTAGTGATGGCTGAGTAAGTTTCGATCCCACACAAATGGCAGTTGGCTATGATGTATTATTTCATGGTGTGTTTTGCTTTAGAGGAAGAAAAGCCATGATTAGATGGAATTATTACAGCAGTCAGTCGTTTCACATTTACAGTACAAATCTGAGCAAATAAATCTCTCTTACTCTCGGTAGCGCCAGCAGTAATAGGAAGAAAATGGCTTTCATTTTTAAAACCATCCAGCTGTTTATGTGAATGATATAGTTCTCATTTGCTCATTAAAATCTTGTCTTTCATTTTATCTTCTTATTTAAATTGTATGAGTAGACATAATGACTACTCACTGGATGAGGGTTCAACTCATTGATTTTTGATCACTAGGAAGTCACTGCTTGTGAGATGTACATGTGTGTACTGTTTATGACTCGCTGTCTATAGTGTTTTCTGTTTTCCGACTTGTTGAAACATAGGGTAACTCGAACATAGCAATAAACAGAAATGAGTCATCATGGTTTACACTGTGATCTCCTCTCCCTGTAGTCCTCTCAAGGCCAGCTCTTATAATGTGTGTTACTGGTGAGGATTACTTTGGCTACTGGTTCTGTCACCAAGCAGTCTAAGAAGGGTATTTTTCCTCTTCAGTAAACTGGTAATAGCCTTTGCTACTGATGTTTTGCATTATTATATACTTTGGATAATGCTTGTTGGCACTAGGCCATCATTGGCATTAAACCTGCTTCTGTCAACTGTAAGGCAAGTTTTAAGCTGCAGCATCATAGAACTGTATTTGTCTTGGCAGTCAATAGCTTCTATTTTGATTTATGTCTAAAGCTAAAGTGTGGCTTACTGACGTGCTTAGTACATTTATACAAAATGACTATGGTTAGCTCAGTACAAAGTTCTTATGTGTCTTATAAAAATGTAGTATGAGCAGTAGATGCCCAAACTGAAAACTTAATCTCTGAAAAGAAAAAAAAAATGTGAGTAAAAATAGTTGTTAAACAGCATTCTCTTTGGAAAGTGCAGCAAATAGTTGGAGCAGACAGACATTTGTATACTTCATCAGTAACAAACATTCCGGTGGTATGTAGTAAGAAAATATGTGGGCTCCATGTTTCATCTTATCTGCTACGACTTTCAAAATACTGCTTAAGAACAAAATTCTTTACAATGTATATTTAAAGCCATGTGAATGAACAGCAGTGAGGGCTTTATAATAAAATCAGTTTGACATTTTTCTAATTATGGTACTTATTTTGGTTCTGAGAAGCTTGATAATTTTGCTACAAGCTGTTGAAACCAATTTTCATTTTATTTTCCTAATTGTTGTCACAGTCAGTATATAGAGAATAAATTGATTTGCATTCTTAATGTCTATGAAGACTATTACTACACAATGAAGCTCAATGCCCTTTTATATGACAACCAAGAAATTAAATTTTTTGTCTATCACTGTTACTATAAACTATATATTTATGTGGTGTATACATTTCCACAGTAAAAATGTACCACATTAATAGAGCACTGTGTTGATACCACTGAACAACAAATTCCAAATCGGCTATTGGTAAATTGCTAACAAGAGGCAGTGTTTTGTATGAGCATGTATCAGACAGTTAATACTGTGGATCTAAAGTGATCTTCATAGGTTGAACCTGTCTATGCTGGCAACTGGCAACTAATCAAATCTGTTCAGTAATATTACACACTTAAGTCACTTTTGTTCATTTCTACCATGAATATTTAATCATTATTTCGCATTTTTCTAAATCATGCAACTATTCTTAGTCCTGGGCGGCCACGGTGATGCAGCGGTTAGCGTTGTCACCTCACAGCAAGAGGTTCTCTGGTTTGATTCTTGGCTGGGATGCCTTCTGTGTGGAGTCTGCATGTCCTCCCTGTGGTTGCGTGGGTTTCCTCTGGATGCTCTGGTTTCCTCCCACATTCTAAAGACATGCTGTAGGTGGATTGGACACTCTAAATTGGCCCTATGTGTGAGTGTGTGCATGTGTGTGCCTTCTGTGGAAGGTTGGGCGCCGGGCTGGCAACTCAACACCATAAAACTCCACTACTGATCATGAGTGGACAGATGATCTGCTGTGGCGACCCCTAACAGAGAAAAGAAGAAGAAGAAGATGCAACTTTTCTTGGTCCTGCCAAAATGCAATTCCTGATCTAATGCCAAATAATATTTTTTACCTTGATATAATATACTTACCAATTATAATATACTTCTCAAAATATAGTGTTCAAAATTCATTCTTTCTTCATAACTGTCATAATGTTGCCTTTTTATTTCAGACCCTGTGCTTGATATCAGTGGTTTCGATATGAATACTTCAGTATCAACCACCAGACCATTTGACTGATCAACTCTACAAGTCCTCTAAGCAGTACTTGCATGAAAATGAACCCTTCCCGTATGAAGCTACATTGACTCCGTGTTAAAACAATTATACGGCATTGAGAAACACAATGCATAGCTGAAGACAGTTGCTAGGGATAGGATCTTGCTGTCTTAGTCAGCCATTCCAGGTGATGTTTCAAGGTCAGTATCACTTGGAAAGCAAGAAATGATAGATAACAGTTGACTAGTTACATGAAAAACACATGTAAGACTGCTGTTATTGGATATTAATGCACTATTCTTTCCATCCTGTCTACAGCAAAATGAATAATGTCTTAATTTTATTATGCAACAGCCACTTATTGTGGTTAAACAATTTCTAAACAGTACAAGAAGCAAAGGATTAAAGCACCATATTTGTTTGAATAATAGTAGTTCTTGACATTTGATGTAACTTGAAAATGTTGACATGCACTCCTAGGTTCTGGAAAAAACAATACACCTGCTCTGTTGCTGCCTTTATGTAATGTTAACAGCTTATGGCGCTTGTTTTAGATTTAGACCCTGCTTGTTTAAATCATTCTGATTTCACAGTGTAGCTTCTTTTAAGAAACGTCTTCTTTCATATGTCCATTGCCCTGCGTATATTTCTCATCATCATCATCTTCTTTCGGCTGTTCCCGTTGGGGCAAACACAGCAGATCACCTGTTTGCCATTCTTCCTGTCCTCTGCATCTTGCTCTGTCACACCAACCACCTGCATGTCCTCTCTCACCACATCCATAAACCTTATCTTGTCACCTGGTAGCTTCATCCTTAGCATCTTTTTTCCCAATATACTCAGCATCCCTCCTCAGCACATGTCCAAACCAACGTAATCTTGCCTCTCTGGTTTTGTCTCCAAGCCTTCCAACCTGGGCTGACCCTCTAATATACTTATTCCTAATCCTGTCCACCCTCATCACACCCAGTGTAAATCTTAACATCTTTAACTCTGCCACATCCAGCTCAAACTCCTGCCTTTTTGTCAGTGCCACTGTCTCCAACCCATATAACATAGCTGGTCTCATAACCCTCTTGTAGACCTTCCCTTTCACTCTTACTGGTACTCGTCTGTCACAAATCACTCCTGACACTCTTCTCCACCCACTCCATTCTGCCTGTACTCTCTTCTTCACCTCTCTTCCACACTCACTGTTGCTCTGAACTATTGATCCCAAGTATTTAAACTCATCCACCTTCGCCACCTCCACTCCTTGCATCCTCACCATTCCTTTATCCTCCCTCTCATTCACGAACATATATTGTGTCTTAGTCATGCTGACCTTCATTCCTCTTCTCTCTAGAGCATCTCTCCATCTCTCCAGGGTTACCTCCACCTGTTCCCTACTCTCACTACAGATCGCAATGTCATCTGCAAACATCATAATCCACGGGGTCTCCTGTCTGATCTCGTCTGTCAACCTATCCATCACCATTGCAAATAAGAAAGGGCTCAGAGCTGATCCTTGATGTAACCCCACCTCCACCTTAAACGCATCTGTCACTCCCTCCGCAGACCTCACACTACCCTCGTACATATCCTGTACCACTCTTACATACCTCTCTGACACTCCTGACTTCCTCATACAATGCCACAGCTCCTCTCTAGGCACCCTGTCATATGCTTTCTCTAAGTCTACAAAAACACAATGCAACTCCTTCTGTTCTTCTCTGTACTTCTCCATCAACACTCTCAGAGCAAACATTGCATCTGTAGTGCTCTTTCCTGGCATGAAACCGTACTGCTGATCACTAATCATCACCTCCCTTCTTAACCTAGCTTCCACTCCTCTTTCCCATAACTTCATGCTGTGACTGATCAGTTTAATCCCTCTGTATTTACTACAGCTCTGCACATCACCCTTATTCTTAAAAATCGGTACCAAAACATTTTTTCTCCATTCCTCAGGCATCCTCACACTTTCCAAGATTTCAATAATCAATCTGGTTAAAAACTCCACTGCCATTTCACCTAAACACATCCATGCCTCCACAGGTATGTCATCTGGGCCAACACCCTTTCCATTATATTTCTACTGCTCCATAAATTACAAAAGTTGCAGGCAGCCTGGGGTGGAGGAGTACAAAATGTGAGAATCTTGTTTAATTGATTAATACGTGGAAGGAATGTAAACAGTACTGTGGAATAATTATTTTATAGGTAATATCCAAAGCTAAATTATTTAAGAAACTGTTTATACAGTAAATTTAAGCCTTATATTTTAATCTTCAGTAACTGTGAACTCTGTACAAGAGTGTTTTATTATTAGATCAGGCTATCACTGCTGGGTGCATTTAGTTTTTCATGCACATTATAATGCTACAGGAGGTAGACGTGAGCACAACCCTACATTAAAGAAAAAGCTAGATAGCATAAGTTATCATTGTGAGGCAGATTTCTTTGCCAGGTTAAGAAATGCATATTTTTGTGTTGCACAAGTTTCCGATGAAAAGCAGGTAGCTAAAAATGTTGCCTTAATGCTGGTACCAGAGTGTTAAGGCATTAAATGTTTTTCAGTCATTGATATACTTTGTGTATATATTGTTACCTGCTTGCATTTCAGGCACAAAAATATGAAAAAGCATGCGATATAAAGACTACTAAACTTAAATTTATCATTATTAAAGGTAACAATTATAAATTACCTGCTGGGTGTTGATAGTGCCAGCTGACAGGCAGATAACGGATGGATGGACAAAAAAGAAAAAAAAAGAGAGAGAGACCAAGCAGTTTGTCTAAAAACATGGGGGTGCATACAGATCTTCATAAAGCAGTTAATACAAAAAAAAAAAAAAAAAAAGAAAAAAAAGTGGCATGACAGGACTGAAGAACAGGGATGCAGAAAACTTACTATCTGCTCAGGGATAGGTGCGTGCACCTCTGACAGCTCAGATAAATTTGCTACTACAGATAGAGAAAGTCTAAGAAGATTGGCGGTGAAGGGCTGATGTGTTTTCATTCCCCAAAATGGAAAGCTATTACATGCTTGTCAGCCTGCATTTTACTTTTAGTGGAGAGCAAACTTATAGAATCACTACTCAAGTTAATGTCCAGAGAGCACCTTGGCCTCGATTTTCAAGGTTATTTTCAACAGTTAAACCATTTATGTCAGTAAGTCTTGTACAAACAGCTGCTTATATCAAACATTGCTGCTTTCCCATGTTATAACTGTGATAGACACTAGTTATAAAAAAGCTAAACTTTATATATTTTATGTATAATTGTATCCTAAATACCTTAACAATTAAAATTTACTGGAAATCATGTATAGGCACCTTGGATTTCTGAATATGTACAGCTTTTTCCAAGAGACAACATTAATCCATTTGACATTTCATGCATTTTAGATGTACTGTAAGACTGATGAAAAATAAATATTATTTATTGTCTAAAATTAAAAGCAGAGTGGTGATCTCTTTTAATTAGGAAAATAATTCTTAGCAAGCATAAAACAACACATTTCTTGGAATACCTACTTCACTAATTTCAGCAGGAGGATACAGCATTAGAATGGCAATGAATACAGATATTTCTAAAGTACTTCACCTTCAGTATCCTTGTTAAGGGCAGAACTATTCCGTAGCTGTGGAGCAGGTTATAGAAGCTAACCTAATATACACATCCTCTGTTTTCTAAATGTGCTTCCTATCCAGCATATCCAGATATGTAGGTCCAGGTAAACTTTGCTACTATAAACATATCACTACCGCTTCTGTCTTGCAGGCTGACTGTTAATCATTAATGCTATGGCTATTACTAAACTACCTGAATGAGATAAACATTCTCATTCATAAATTCTTTCTTTCTTTCTTTCTTTCTTTCTTTCTTTCTTTCTTTCTTTTTTTTTGTGGCAGGTTAATTGGTTTTATGTTCAGCTTTTGCTCACCAAGTTGGACAATTGCACACTGGCTGGTCAGCACCTTATTAATCCAACATTGATAGGCTTTATGGTGAGCTCAACCTGACTTAGAGTCATGTAAATTGCTCCCATTATTAAGATAGGTCCCTGGCATGAGCCAGTTTAGGGTGAGTCCTCAACCCACTTAGCACCAGCAAATTAATTGACATGACCAAATCACCTGCAGCAATTTTTTCACTGCTAGCTGGCTAACTCTGGTCTATAAGACCCTTCCCTTAGTAGGTACCACCTAGAGTTGGCACTGCAGCCCATGATTCCATTCATTTTTAAGTATAATCTGCTGGCATAGCACTCAGAAGCAAATGTGTGGGCTGGGATTCAACCCATTTCTTTCCATCCTTGAGTCACAAACACCCAGCATGTTTTTGTGAGACAGGAATAACCTTACACAGACACAGGGAGGACATGGAAGCTCCATACAGGCAGTAACTAGAGATCAGGATTCAACTCTGGACCCTAGGTTTGTGAGTCAAAAACCTTAGCAGCAGTGCAGAAGTATCAAACTCTTGTTATACTGTATGAAAGTGCCGGAGAGGATTCTGCTAAAAGAGTAGTAGAAATTAAGATGGGAGCTCAGCAGGTCAGATTTATAACTGAGATGCAGTAAGACTGACCTAATGTCTTCAATGAGACAGATAGGTAGATAGTGGAGAAGAATCTAGAGAGGAGGAAAGAGTCCAATTGGTCATTCTTAAACATGGAGAAAGCTGATATGGGCAGCCCTGTGATGATCTGAAGTTCTGGAAACATGGGTAGAATTAGCTTAGTTTATGTAGAAGGACCTAGTTATTGTGTACAGAGTTTAGATAGAGGCTGCTGAACTATACACCTGCATTACTTACTGTTGATTGTTTGGTATCCTGTGGCCCAGTCTGTCTTTACTATTGTACTATTTGAAGGGCTTGGCCTGGACAGCAACAGTTGTGAATCTTTCCAGACTACTGTATTAGTATAACTGTTTCACAGTTGCATTACTCTGTTTATATGGATGTCAGTGTCTGAACAGCTATATGACATGGCATATAAATTTGTAATGGCACACAAATAATGGTTTTCCATTTCTGCATACCTGTGTGTGGTGTTTTATCGGGAGCGCTACAGAATCCTGAAAGCCCAAAATCCTGAAGACCAAATTCCTGAGACCAAAATCCTGAAAGTTCAAAATCCTGAAAGCTCAAAATCCTGAAAACACACACGATACCAACACTTAATATATTCCAGCACAAGTACATACAGAAACAAATAAAACACAAACCATATTACTCTTCTCCAAGTTTAAGCTGGGGGGCAAGCCCCCCTGCAACCCCCATGTGGGGGGCTGCGCATCCCACACCCCATGCTACTTAAATATATCAACTACGAGATTGCACTTAGTGTACTGAATTGCAATCTCAGAGTTGTTATATTTAAGTAGCAGGCAGTGTGGGGGTGCAGCCCCCCACATGAGAGGTGCAGGGGGGATTACCACCCTGCATATAGTTGAAGGGTAATATGTTTCTGTATGTACTTGTGCTGGATTCAGAAATACATTACTGTTCTTTCTATTTTTGTTCTGATCTAAAAAGGTATTCTGTGTGTGGTTGGGTACAATAGTTTCCAAACTAAAAGAATCAATGTCCCCTCTATGAGAACAATTTTCTATCAAAGAATTCTGTGTTACATGAAACAAACTGGATTCGCAAATCAGATGGTAACTTTCTAAAATATTGCTATGAACTATCGGTCTAAAGTGACCTGATTCCCTCTTCTTTGTGACCTCTTTTACTAGTCTGGTGATTAACTGTAAAGAGTATGCCCTTTTCAGAAACATTTGTTTAAATTTGTACATTCCAAATCAAAATCTTCATCCCTTGACACTGTCCGAGCAGCTCTTACCAACTGACCTTTAACAACTGATCTCTTTTGTTGCTCGGGGTGCAAGCTACTATAATGAAGGAAATAGTTGGAATAAGTCTTTTTTCTGTAAATAGTTGTGGCATACATCCCATTAGTTTCATCCTTAAAGAGATGAACATCTAAATAGTCCATATGGTCAACTTTAACAACCCAAATGAAATGTAAAAAAGAGGTAGTAGTATTTATGTATTGCAAAAATTGTTCAAGTAAGTCCGGGGGGCCTCCCCCATATTAAACTGATGTCATCTTGAAATCTGTGATGCATTTTGATGTGGGAATAGTAGCTAAACTGAAATACAAACTGCCTTTCCCAGTATGCCACGACTGTGTTGGCGAACACCCCCCCACACACACACAAGCTGAACCCATGGCTACACCAGTTGTTTGCAAATATTTGTTGTTGAATATAAAGAAATTGTTCGTTAAAACTATTTCTAATAATTCCAAGATGAGATTAACTTTATCTTAGTGAAACTTATGCTCTAATAACATTTCATTAACCCAATCCAAAGCAGTAGTCTGTGGAATGACGGTATATAAATATTTCACGTCAATAGTGACTAATTGGTCTTTCTTGTCAAATACTATATTGTTGATGTGTTCCAAGAGTGTCCAGGAGTCTTTGCATATCTGAATATCATTTTTTAGAAATTTTTTTTCTACTCATAGTCTACGTACTTGGCACATGCAGCTGTTATCGAACCCTACCATCCACTAAAGGCCTCATAGGGGGGCTCCAAAAGGCCTTTATGGATCTTGGGGATGCAAAAAATACTGGAATTCTTGGGGTAATTACATTTAAATAGTTGTATAATGAAATGTCTATTCTCCTCTCCAAGAACATATTATTCAGTTGCCCATAAATGTTACTATAGGCTCCATTAAGTTCATTAAGGGAGACTTCCCTATAGTTTTCAGCATTAAGCATGGTTTGCAATTTATGACTGTACTTAGCTGTGTCCATGATCACAACCCCCCCCCTTTTGTCTGGTTTCATAATCCTAACATCTTGCCTTTGTAATGATTTCAGACTGTTCTGTTCCTCTGAATTAACATTCATAAAGTCTCAACTAATATTGTTTTTATGTTTATGTAGGTTGTATAAATCTAATTCTCAGAGCTTCTCATACATGGCAAGCTTAGGATGTAAGGGGGTGGGAGTTATAGGTGGAACTAATCCTGAAAATATTACGGTTGTCATCATGATCATGGTTCTCATACAATATCAATAAATTCAACTTTCTTAGATAAATTTTTAAATCAATGACAGTGTCAACAACATTAAACCTTCTAGTGGGTACAAATGTCATTCCTTTTGAAAGTAAATCTGCTACTGAGTCATCTATGGAAGACTCTGAGTAATTGTATACAGCAAAATCTTTCTGTCTATTCAATATCACTGTACATGGGAAATCATTGTTACTATTATCCAAAATTGGAATAATTGCATCCTGTTCTTGGTTAACAAACTCATCAACCACTTTTTCACAAAAAATGCCGTAGTGCACACTTATGTCCTCCAGTTCCTGGTTTTTAGCCTGGCCCCTTGATATCCCGGGGCTTGAAACCCCACCTAAGGTTGCTGTCTTTTATTGTTGTAATTCACTTTATTCTTTATTCTTTCACTTCTCCTTAGTTCAGGGTACTCTTTGTCAAAGTTAAAGCCCAACTCATCCTCTCTCTCGACTATGTTTCCCTCGCCTTCCAGGTCAATGCCAGAGTTTGATGAAAAATTCCTGTTGTCATTAACTACATTTCTGGCTTTTCTATGTGTACCTGGAGGCTTGGGATATGCAACACCATTTGCATAGTCAAATTTGAAACAAATGTTTCTGAAAAGGGCATACCCTTTGGAGTTAATCACCAGAATAGTCAAAAAGGTAACAGAGAAGAGGGAATCAGGTCACTTTAGACCAATAGTTGATAGCAATATTTTAGAAAGTGACCATTTGATTTGCGAATCCAGTTCATTTCTTTGATAGAAAATTGTTCTCATAGAGGGGACATTGATTCTTTTAGTTTGGAAGCTATTGTACCCAACCACACACAGAATACCTTTTTAGATCAGAACACAAATAGAAGGAACAATAATGTATTTTTGAAATCCTTAACCGTCACATATAGTGCAGATTCTGACAGTTTAAGAAAGATTTTTCAGAAGAACTGGGGCATCCTTATGGAGGATGCAGACATTAGGACCCAGTTAGGTGATAGCCAATAATAACATGCAGGAAGGGTAAATATTTAAAAGATCTCCTCAAGAGTGGACACCAACTGCATGGGTACAACCGTTCAGGCACATCAAAATGTGAAACATGCAATTGGTGTCATAAAATTAAAGTGGGTGATTCACTCATTATTAATAATTTCGAATACAGTATCTAAGGTAGATACAATTGCTCTTCTAAAGCAATAGTATATGTGGCTATATGTGACCTACGTCCAGTATTTTACATAGGTAAAACAGAGAGGAAATTTAGCCACAGAATCTATGAACATGTATATGCCATCAAAAAGAACAACTTGAATACTGCCTTGGCGAGACATATTTATGCCAGCACTAACCACAGTTTTAGATTTATGGCCATTGACCATGTGGACATAGATGAAAAGAGACCATGGGGTGTCCATTTGGAAGTAAAAGAACTAAAATGGCAGGTTTTATTGAGAGCAGACAAGTGGCCAGACATAAGTGAAATAACTTCCATCACACCTGTTTTAAAACTCAAAGCCCTAGAAAGAAACAAAATAGTTGAAGGGGCAGTATGATATTTAGTATGAATGAATAGTATAAAATCATTTCCTATTGTAGGGATATGTATATATGTATACACATTTTTTGTAACGTTTATAAGATGTGTATTCTGTATATCCTAGCTGCATTAAGAACAGAATGCATGCATTTATTCATTTACGTATTATTTAAGGTTTATGATTTATGTACAACCGTTTGGCATAATTACAAAAGTTTAGAATTTTTTATACACACACACACACACACACACACACACACACACACACACACACGCACACACATCTCTCTCTCTCTCTTTATATATATATATATATATATATATATATATATATATATATATAGATATATGTATGTCAGAGAACTTCAATTTCTTATGATACATGAGGGGTTAATCTTGAGATGATGTCTGTAATTTCATCCAATCAGATAGTAGTGTGCATTATTTAAATTTCAGATTGATTTTATTCAGTTGTCTGATGAAGTTTAAATTTGTTAAATGGAAGCGCTCACGTGTTTATATATATTATCAAGTTATTATCTTGCAGCCTTTTTGTTCCTTCTTGCCTTTTGGTTTGGTGAGGTATTGTCAATATTAGAAAGCTGATAGAATTTGCATTAGCATGCATTTTCTGAGGGATATGAAGGCTAAAACTCAAAACATCTGGGATTATTGAGTGAATTCAGTCCTCAATCAGTTGGCAGAACACCACAAAATTTATAAGGACAAGACCAAAAATGTGAGAAAAAAATTTGGACATTCTAGAAAGATTTTGACAGTTGAGAGTTATAAAACTATGGCATGTCAGGAACCCATACTATGTCACTTACAGCAAAAGGAAGTGAGCAGTGTAGAGTAAAGATTAATCATAAGCTGTGTCCAGTTCACTTAAAACACCAGCGATGACAAGTTGCTATTGCAACCTTGTTTACTGAATATAAACACATTTGCTATAATGAACAACATCCCTATGCAATGCCAGTATATCTAACAACATATCATCGTCTCTTTTTACTAGATGGTGTATAGCCTGCCCCAGCTGCCATATCCATGCCAACATTCTCTTGACACATGTAGCTACAGCATGTGCACCCACTCGTACTCTCAAACTGCAACAAAAAACAACCCCAAGTCCCAACAAAGCTGGGGGGAACAAAATGGGGAGTATTCTGACTTTATCAACAAAACAGCAAAGAGTGTGGGGGGAGGCAGGGAGGGGACCTGACCTCTTTGCTAAAACTGCTGTGTTAAAACCCAGTGTATCACCTTAAAAAGGAAGTGTGGGCATGCTCTTCTGCTTGCAGACTCCATAGGTGTGAAGGGCATTTGTGCCCAGTACGCTTCAAACGCCAATGAATAAGTTACCATTTTGGCATTCTTTATTGAATATAAATACATTTGCAATGATGAACAACATAACGATACAATGAAAGTATATTCCAACATATAATCATGCCTCTTTCTACCAGGTGGCTTACAACCCACCTTCCTGGTGACCTTATTCATGCCAAAATTCTGTTGACACAAGTTTCCACATTAGTACTGCATCTGGACGTACTCATACTCTCAAACTCCAACAAAAACAGCTCTAAGACCCAGGAAAGCATAGACCAAATCAAAAGGGGAGACTTTCTGCCCTGCATTGGCCACTAGGCACCTCATCAAGTTATGTTTCTATGGCAAGATTCATGAAAATGAAGTCTGAGTGTGAAATGGGGGAGTATAAATTAAACAGTGTCTTGCACCATTGAACCAGACACAGTAATGGTGAATGGTACATGGATAATTTACATAAGTGCCCTTGAGCTAGCTGGTCCATCTTAGATCAGCAGAACCAAATAGAGATATTATTACCCAAAAGACAGACATCTTTTCAAGTTAGCAAACTAAAAGTTACCCTACTTGAACAGCCCCCCATTGCATCCAGGTAGCTAACATCACACAAGTATCATAACTATAATAGGAGGCAATTAATTTATATATCCCATTAAAGATGATCACTAGCAAGCTGCTGTCAACAGGATGATGGCAGTCTGACATAAACCCAAATGTTCTTCCCCACCCTAAAAGAAGCCTTGAAACCAATGACTCTTTGGTAAAGTCAGGTAAACCTTGAAATTTTTCCTTAAAACTGAGAGCCAATAGGTGAATATGAAGAATCTTTATTACACCATGCCTCAAAACCAAAAATCAGCAAATGATATAGGGGGACCAATTTTTACATGCCAGAGGTATGTTTTTTAAAAACTTACAGAATGCAGCAATAAAGGACCCATAAGCTCATTTGGTGCTGTACAGCCAAGACTGAGAAACCAGTCATGCTGCAACTATTGGCCAATCAGAGGAATTTTGGGAGGTGGACTTGTATGTTCTTTTATTCAGTACCTTACCATTAGGCATGTTGTCACAATAAAAAAAAAACTGCCCTACTATTCTTCTGAAAATCACCACAAACTATTGAAGCCATCCAAACAGGCATACATTCAAAAAGTGTAAAGTCCTATCACACCTTGTTGTTCTAAGCTTTTGGCCATGAGGCCGCAAACCATCTGGTTTGGAAGTAGGCCCCAATGCCAAAAGCCCCTGATGCATCTGTAAAAAATTGTAGATCTGTGGATGAAGCCTACTCCCTTTGCCAGTAAACAATCCCATTGTAATGTAATTGAAAGAACCTCCAAATGCAAAGGTCCTCTTTTACTCTTTCCATCAACCTTACCCAGTGATATTTCTTTTTGCTCCCTTTAAGGAGGTTAGCCAAACCCTGGATAAATGGTCTACAAGGACAATAGCACAACAAGCAAAGTTAAGCCAGCACAACAGTTCCATAATTTAGTGAACACTAACATTTTTAAGAATTAGAAACTGGTCCATTCCTGCCCTCAGTTTATCTATTTTTGCAAGTAGACGTCTGAAGGGCGAGTCAGAAGCATCAATCTCTAAACCTAGAAAACCTAAAGATTTCTTGGGCCCTTCAAGATTGTCTTTGGACAGTAGCATTCTGAGTTCTGAGCATAGCTGCACAAAATTTTCCAGACCCTGTGTGGAACCCCCTCCTTCCACAAGCCAAATGTTATCCAAGTAATGGGCAGCCATTATTTTTTGTGCTCTTTGTTGCCAGATCCAATGGACAGATGAACTCAATTTCTCAAATGTAGAGCAGGGCACCAAACACCCCATGGGCATTGCTGTGTCCTCAATGCACATCCCTAAGTATGGTCAATCCTCTGATGGAATAGGTAAAAGCTGAAAGGCTAACGCAATATCTGCCTTTGTTAGTCAAGGCTCACTAAATCATCTGATTACCTCAATTGCATCCTCCAGTGAGGTATATTTGACTTCTGAAGCCAATCTGCTGATACTGTCATTTACTGAGGTCCCAGCAGTTTAGGATGCATTGTGAATGATCCTGTAATGTTCTGGGTTATTCTTTGAATGAACCCTAGAGGCAAAACCTGGAAACTTGAAAATCAGGGTGCGAAAACCCTACCTTCTATAATCTCTTTCAAAGTAAGCTCCTTGAGTGCATTCTCTTTTCCTACCATAGGTTGTCAGTTAAAGCAGATTGGAAAATAAGGTGCCACTCTGGTTTTAGTTGAAAAACCAAAGAAAACCTGCTAAAGTAGCTCTGCCTTAGGCATAATGTTAGAATAGTTAACCAACAAATTTCCTAACACTTCTAGTTTAACTTGAAAAGGTGGCGTATAACCTTCAATAGGGAAAATGAAATGAAATTCTCCCTTTTGAACCACAAAAAGAGGGGGTTGACCCCAGTTCTATTGCCCATAGTACCAAAGGAGGCTAACACATCAGCATTCTGAATTCCTTAAGCTGAAGCCTGACCTGTTTTTGCCAAGCACCTAAGGGCCAGTTGACACTTACCACAGTGTAAGTAAGAGTGCTGGAAATGGCAGGATGGCCAAGGCAAAAAACATTGTTAAATGCCCAAAAGGCTTTTAACTTTTTACAGTTATCTTCCAAAGACTCCTGTGAAAGAATCCTGGGCTTGTCTTCCATGCCCACCAGACAAATATCTACATGCTTTTCTTCCCACCTGAGTGAGGGATCTACCACCTTTAACTTTCTAAATGTCTGGTCATACCATAACCATAAATAGTGAGATAAAGTCCAATGATCAGAAATGCTAGGAAGGTAATAGTAAGTGATAAACTTGTTTATTTAGAATTCTAATCAAACAAGTTTGCTACTTACTATTACCTGCCTAGCATTTCTGATCAGTGGACTGTATCTTGCTTTGTGAATATTTTGTGTCTGGAGTGACAGTTAACCTCAGAGCTGGTCCTAGCTGTTTTTTCCATACCATAACCACACGAGAACAATCTAAAAACACCGTGCATCATTAATAGTTTTGAAGTATGCTAATAGGGGAAATGCTTGGCCAATTTTTTTCCCCAATAAAATAACCATGAAGCATATAAACCCATAAACTCAGTTATCCCAGTTATGAACTTGAGCTTTTCCTAACTGCTTCTTGTCCAAAACCGCCATAGATGTCATTAAGTCCTTGCACTATCCCCTTCTGATAAAGCCTCCAGAAAACTCCCAGAATACTGTTCTGTTGTTTGTTTCATACTTAAACCATCTTCTACAAACAGTTCAGATGTACTGCTTGATGAACCAAGTAACACTTCAATAAAGGCTGCCGGCTTTGAACTGTCTTCCACTGTTAGTTCTCTGTGCACCTGAGATCTAGGTAACTTTTCAGATGGTGCTGATTCAGATCCCTTCAATGATGCTCTTGTTGTGGCCTTTTGCTCCAAGAGACTACTGATGTCCTGTTCTAATTCTGCTCTGTTGTCACCTCATTGGTCAGCACCATGGCTTGAGATACAATTTTACCACCCAACTAACTCTGCTATTTAGTTAGAAAATACCTGATTTAGCTGATATTGTAAACTACATCTAAACAAGCTGTATAACAGGAATTACTCCAAGACCCCTACCCACCAAAACACAAGCCTGAGCCTAAGATAGGAGGATAGAGCTGCAGGAAATCTACTTTTGTCAACCATCTCTCCATAGGGGCAACCTGCATCTGACTCATATGAAAGGGGTTATTAAGGGACAACTCATATGCCTGTGTTGATTAACAACAGACCGTGATGTGTTTATTAAGGAGATGATGAAACTTAGAACACTTTTTGAACTCGGGTTATGAAACCTCATGGTTGATTAAAACAGAGGAAGAGGTGATCCATTTAAGAAATAATGTGGCTTGTCCCATTTTAGGTAATATAGGCAATGTGTGCACTGCCAAATTGTCACACATGGATGAAAACAAAGCGTTTACATTAGCCTTTGTTTTACCAATCTCGAATGAGATGTGGTTAATTAGGGACATCATTTTTGACAACTGGAAAGTTATGCTTGGCAATGTAGACTTAATTAACATCATAGGGGACAAACCGAGGTTCACTTTCAAAAAGTTGTTCAACATTAAATCTTTGCTTGAGGGTAAACTTCTGTAGAGATCTGTGAAAGATCCCTTCAATACCTTTGGTACTTATTTTTATGGACACTGGAAGCAGTGTAGGTATATTGTTAACGCCTTGTCAGTTGACTTCAAACACTGTAATAGAATTGTTTGGTCTAAAGGAAAGTATTCCTGTAATAGTAAGAATGTTGTTTATACAGCTCTGTGTAACTCTTATAACAGTTTTTATGTCGGGAAAACCATTTGATGTTTAAATTGAAGGATTTATGAACATTTATTGGCTATTAAGACAGAGGATTTTTCTAATAAGCTTGCAAAGCATGTAACTTCATGTGCTGGTTACAAGAAGTTTTCTTTCTTTGTTTTGGATATTGTGATTAGTGATGTTTACTGGTGATTTTAAAACATTACTAGAATGGATTGAAGCACAGTAGCAACTAGACCATGAAGCTGTTCGAGCACCAGTTCTCAATGAAAGCATTAATATAAAATGTTTCTTACAACTTAATAAGTATTACATTTTAGTTTTTATGTATATTTACTTTGTATCAGTTTTTTTATATGTTATATGTTTATATCTTGCATTGTTTTGTGTTACTGTGTTTTATCAAACTGTATTTACTTGAGCATTTTAAAAGTAATGTTACATCATCATTTTGACTAATTTCATTGGTTAGTTTTTCATCTGACTTAATGGCACATTTTTTAAAAGATGGAGTGTGTTTGGTTAATGTTTTTCTGAGGAAGTTCTAGATTATTATTAAATAGAATGAAAGTGCTCTTTTAGTGTGAGTCCTGTTTCCTCCCCCATTTTTTTTTGGTTTCCATTGGACTAGCAGCTTCGTTACAAGGTTTTGCTGTTTGATGTATGCTGATGACTAATTTCCTCTGTCATGGTAGCATCTTATTACTTGTGTTCCCAAACCATATATAGATGAAGTATGAGAGGAGGGACCATACGACCATAAAGAGAAAGATGGAAATACCTTTTCTTTTTTTTCTTTCTTTTTTTTTTTACATGAGAGACTGATCCCTTGTCTTTTTTTTTGTTTTATTAGTAAAAGTTATGCAAGCTCTGAATTACCTTAAAACTGTTAACTTAATACTATAACTAAAACCAGCAGTCCAAATAAGTTAGCTGTTCAAATGCAAGCAGATAAAATCTAGTTGCTGTTAAAGAACTGAAGTGCAATATCTGAGAAGATAAGTGAGATGAACCCCCTAGCAGTGATGAGAAAGAACCAGCTACCATCGGTAAGTGATATGCCAAAATAGATAAAATTTCTGAGTTGAGTGATAAAGGTGAGAATGAAAAGGCAAGGAATGAAGAGGGTTAATAGAGAGACCTGTTCCAATTGTTGTTAAGTTGCAAAAATTGAGGCTGGGGGTTGTGTATTAGTTGAGGAATTTACCTACAGTTTGATTTTTAGCTTTGAAAGGGAAATTGGCTAGGCTTAAAATGGCCCACAAGCGTAGCTAGCCTAGTACTTACCTATGAATCCATAAAATGGCAAGAGTAAAATTAGCCAGCTAGTGCATATGAAACCGGGAGTTAAAAGGAAGAGGGGCTATATAAACGCAGGTGTTCAGACCCAGTGATAAGAAGGTACATAACTTTTTTTTTTTTTGGGAGTGTAACTAAAAAATAACTGTGGAATTCTGCTAAGTATGCCAAGCCAGGCGGAATGGGGATTCTGGACAAAATAATTTTTTATTTTTATTATGTGAACCTGCACTTGTGTATTAAGATAAAACAAACAGGTCATGTATCATCAATGCACTTTGCTGCTAGTGTATATATGTAATCTGTGTTTCAAATACTTCTGGTAAAATAACACCCCAGGGAAAGCTCAGATTTAACTTGCTTTTTATCAAGATAATAAAACTTTGAGATAATGGAATTAAGTATTTTAACTGTAAAAAATGCAAGAACTGGCTTAGGTGAAAGGTCTTCAAAAGGGCACTAATGAAACAATTTGGTTCTGGAACATTTCCAGACAGATTTTGTTCTGACTGTTTTTTTTTTTTTGGCAATATTTATTTCCAGTTTAACAGAATTGCTTGTCAAAATTTTATTCAACAAAAATACAACTGTATGCTAGTAAATCTTTTTTTTGGCAAAAATCGCAAACGATTTTTAGTGGGCTTAGTTAATCAGTACTAGAAGCACAGCCACTAAAAGTTATAGACAAAATTTCTGACCTTCTTTCTAAGGATCTGTTTTAATCACCGTTTAATACTCTTTACTCAGACCTAGATTAGCTGATTAGCAGTAACTCACTCAGTACCAGCCTCTGAATGAATGTGCCTTTTACACTCAGACGAAATGTTTTATTTCTGTACTTATTTGATTGATAACTCGGTTGATGGGTTAGTATGAGACCCCTTTCAGCCATTACCTGGGCCAAGTGACAAGACAATATGATAGTGACTAACACAACGACAATGAAATAATAAGTATTTAAATACTGAAGCAAATTAAATGGGGGAAATAAAATAATAACAAAAATAAAAATACTGCAATCATTGCAACTGTTAAAACACTTCCATGTGAATTTATCTAAGGTTGTTTATTTATTCAGATATAGTGCAGAGGGAAATGAAGTAAAGAATGCAGGAGAAGAATTATAGTTAAATGTAAGTATTGGTAGTGGTACCTTATTCAGTAATTCTAGTGCAGAAAGAACTGATGAGTAAAAGGATATGTTTGCTATATAGAACATGTACAAGAGAGGCTTAATAAGTGGAAGCAGTGGCTGTTGTCTGTGAATGAAACAAAGAGAGAAAGATAGTTACGTTATATACAGTCTGTACGAGAAAGTTAATCATCAGTGAAGAACAGCTAAATAAGAGCTGAGTGAAGATCAGCTGGAATAGTCTAGCAAAGTTTCCAAAATAAATATAATAAACAAACAAAAGCAAGATAATAATAATAATAATAATAATAATAATAACAATAATAATAATACTACTACTACTAATAATAACAACAATAATAATAATGCTACTACTACTACTAATAATAATAATAATAATAACAGCAATAATAATAATAATAATTATAATAATAATAATAATAACAATAATAATAATAATAATAATAATAACAATAATAATAATACACTGAGTTTAAAGTTGCTTCAAACTCTGCAACCCCATGTGGGAGTTTACATCCTCCATACCCTCTGTTACTAATATATAGAATCATAAGGAAATGTAAACAGTACAAAACTGTATCAGCTAATTCATGATTGCCTGTTCCCTCTTTTGAGGGAGAGGACTCCTGATAAGAGGTGTTTGATGACCACTTATCATGAAACAGCCCCTCAACAATGTGACATGCTCGCCATCAGTCAGCCTTGTTCAGAGCTGGATCATGTTCAAATGGGGGCCTAGGCAAGGTAATGGATCGGGCATCCCCCATGCACAGCCATGCCAACCCCCCCCCCCCCCACAGCCTTTCCAGTGTCCCATTACTTGGCTATTCACCCCAAGTTACCATAAACACTGTTCAAACCTCTCATCAAGCATAGTGTTTTCTTCTGTACTGCTACAATGATTACAGATATTTGGATTTACTTTATAACTTTTATTTCAAATTTTACAGCACAAACACTGATAGACATTTGTTAAATAAAGCAATACAGTCTTAAAATGAAAACAGACTTAGCATTAAAACTTCTCTGCCCTTGAAACTCTCATTGATTGAAATGATATTGAAACACATATCCAAAGAAAATGCATCTGGCCAGTGGCTGATACAGTTTAACTTTGAGCTGTTTTCAAATCATAGGCCTCTTGCAAATATTTTTAGGACCATGCAAACATGCATGTGTTCCTTGATTCACCTTCCTGATTGTATATTCCTTGTATAATACAGCATCACTTGTTAGAGCATGTTTAAATTTTTAGTTTTGAACACTTTTGCAGTAAGCAATGAAACAAAATGTAAGAACTAATAATGACAAAACTGCCCATTTCATAACATATCAACCATAAAAGGTTACTCAAACATCTGTCATTACAATCCATCAATTATCAGTCAATATACAGAAGTAAAAGCCATCTGAATAATTCAACATTAAAGAGATCTGTAACTAATGAAGAGGTTGCTGCTAGCAAATAACTTTGTATTTCAGTGTGCCATCTTTAAGTTCAGTGCCGACTGCCCTTGAAGAATAAATTGCCTGTGTTACGTTAAAAAAATGGTAAACTGGTAATATTGCAATAGAGAATGGATTGCAAACTGACAACAGGTTCACAGTTAATAGGCATGACATCCAAAGGAGGACATACTTAGGACAACACAGTATCAGTAATCCATCTACATGCGGTGGGAGTAGAATACACAGCTTTCTGCATCAAAAGCAATTATGTTACTTGTTCTTATACTACCAGTGGTTTTCAATTCCATAGCACAGTGGTGATAGCATTTGCTAAACTAAACAGTTACTCATTATAAACAGACTTAGCATGAGCAGCAGTAAACTTCTCTTCTCTTGAAGCTGACAATTTCTTGAAAAATGCGCCTGAAACTCATTCCTTGGAAAATGCACTTGAAACACAATTTCTTGAAAATGCACCTGAAACTCACTTCCTTGAAAACTCAATTTTCTTAGCAGCTTTGTAGTTGGAGTAAAGGATTCTGGCTCTTGTTTTCTGTAACTAAGGTATATGTTTGAGCCTGAGCAAATTAACTAACGACCTGCTATCCCTAACAAGGGCATTTCGCCCACATACAAACAGTAAGTAAACAATGATGATGCATGCACAAGAACACGTATTTAAAAAGTAAATGTGAAGGTCCCCTGGCCAGTGGGCCTTAGATCACTGCCTTGGATGCCTAGTGCTGGATCTGGCTCTGGCCTTGTTAGCACACATTCCACCCAGTCAGCTATTGTTTTCCAGTCTACTTGTAAAAAGAACTCATCTAAGGGGCTTCCTATCTCTTATAACCCTGAAGAGGGACATTCAATTTTGTTCTGGAAACTTTGAAAAGGCCTTCTTTTGAAGCTATGTCCATAGTAACTTTAATATTCTTTATCTGGAAACCAATCTGCTGATTAGGTGTTACTTCAGCTAGGTGGATTTAAGAGCTGCATAGTTATGTACTGTGAACCATAAACCATTTTCCATACGTTTACAGATTTTTTTCTTTCATCTTTAAATCAAATATTAGTTTGAACCAAAAGATTCAACTTCTGCTGTTCTAACAACATCAAAACACTCACTTGTGCAAAATTGATACAAGATGGAACAGAGAAGACAGCTTCTTTCAAGCAAGATAACTGAAATCTCAACCTTTTATTACTTTGTTAGCTTGTAGGACATCAGACTAATTTTTACTATATGACTGCACAGAATGGATTTTGTTAATGATTCTGGGGGGGTACCATGATTGGGGATAGGTAGGGGACCTCAGAGTACCTCCACATCAGCTTGAAAACAATAAGGATCTAGTCTTCACCCTCAGAACTGTCATCAATGTCTCCTGTGTCAGCTGCCTGGGTCATTATCAGACATAGCATGGATTTTGGCAATATAACAAAGGATTTTTTCCTACCTTGCCAATTTTGGCAACAATGCCTTGCTCTATATTCCCCTGCACTAGTCCTGTCAGCTCCTGTTGGGTAACAAAATCAATCAGTCAATCAATCAATCAATCAATCAATCAATCAGAATGGTATGATATGATGAATAGAATCATGTATTTCACTTTGCCATATCAGATACCAGCATTCTAAGGTAATAGCTACATTTGCAAATCCATCCAAATATTGAATTGTTAATATCATGCAGTATTGAAGTTAAAATATCTTATTAATAGTAGCCTGTAAAAAAACTGAATACCTGTTCTGGGTCTGAACCCACTCACAATTAATCTGATGCACCATTGCCTAATGTAATAACCAAGAGCTATTTGAGCAGGCATGTAGGCTTAAGGTATGCCTGCTCAAGATGATATATAATATATATTTCTGTGCCTTGCAGTCAGAACAGATGCATACTTACCTCGTGCCTCTCTGAGGTGAGTTAGTTTCCCCTGATGTACCTCAAAGTTTTCTGCTATTTCTGCTGCAACTGTAAACAGAAAAAAATATGTGTGTATATATATATATATATATATATATATATATATATATATATATATATATATATATATGTGTGTGTGTGTGTGTGTGTGTGTGTGTGTGTGTGTGTGTGTGTGTGTGTGTGTGTGTGTGTGTGTGTGTGTGTGTGTGTGTCTGTGTGTGCATCTGTATATATATATATATATATATATATATATATATATATAGATATATATTTAAGCATAATGAATAACTATATTGGCTGACTAATTAATGCCGTATCATAGACAGGTCATGGGTTAGTATACTAACACAAATGAGGGGGTGTTTACAGTCTTAAATTCATTCTTCTGTTGGCTAAAGAGGTCCCTCTTGCTCTTCTCTGTGATACAGTACTGGTGATGACATTGTTCCCCATTGCATGGGATACCAGTTACACTGGTGACAGCCTTGGCCAAACTATTGCAAGCCTCAGACTTATACTAAGACCTGGTATATCCCTCCTGCAGCTTCTTCCAGCTGTAGTGCTTCGTGAGTGCCACAAAAATCCTGGACTCCTCAGAAGCCTGCATTTGTAATCTGAATGGAAAACTATCCCAACAGTCACCAGCCATGTCTGCTGCAGTCAAGCTAGAAATACGGATCTGAATTGGTGCCTAGTTCACATCTTACATGTAAGAGCTTGTTCATAAAGATGCACAGTTTTGCCAACTGCATTTGTGCAGTTGAAAGTACAGCAACGGCTTGGCAGGCACATTTGCACTAGTTACATCAATAATCACAGAAGGCATTAAAAATTACAGTGATATATGCTCATGTGTGATCCTCAAACTATTCAGATATGTTGCAATGTTAAACCATGATGTTGGTTATAATCATGGTTGTTTGGAGGAATAATGATATGGCTTTTGACATATTGGCATGCTGGGAGCTAGACACTGGTAGGGTTGAATACTGTGACCTGTGAATTGTACCCAAGAAAACAAAAAAGGATAAAATGTTACACTTTCCTCTTTAACTGTCCCTGCCACAGAAAAACATATTTGTCAGCACTGATTTAGAGGTATAGTAATTTAAGACTAGATGCACACATACTTAAGAGATACTTGCATGCTTGTGATTTTCCTAGTCATGGGATTGCATTTCTATGTAAAAGGCAGTGTGGTGTTTGTAAATACATCTCATATGCATGCAGTCACATGATCTGAGTAAGACATGGTGGGTTAGATTACATACATACTTCATAACACACACTGTCATAAACACATACTTATGTGAGAACTTACTAATTAGAACAAAAACATTGTGCACATCATACCTAGGTATGTGCATTCTACATTAACCATCATCATTGGCATGTTTAATATAATTGACACACATTATAGTGGGCTTCTATAGCAAGCAATTGTGATACATTTCTTGCAATAAACATAGCTTTGATATTCATGTGCATTTACTATGACATTTATAAGCAAAATGTGACAAATGGTATTCTAACCCCCTCTATAAAATTAATCTGCCAAGTGGATTTGAACCCTGTATCGATTATCTTTACTATCTGCAATCACTGCGCTTACACTCTATATCACAGGGAAAGTTAATGCACAGGTTGAATTTATTCTGTTAAGTTCTATCCACAGTGCTATCCAGAGTGCTGACAGGTGTGCACTAGCAACAGGCAAGTTTGCAAAAGGCAGTCTAAACTGAATGTTTCACTTTTTTTCCTTAGGCAGTGAAATGCGTTTATGCATTGCTGAATAGAGAGCAACTGCAGAAAGCATTTGAAAATAAATTGACAGAGAAAAAAGCTGAGAGGAAAGCTTAATCTAATCATAGGATAGACCTGGCAATGACCAGTGCAAGAAGTGCATTTACAGTAACATATTAATCCTTCTCCCGTCTCTTTGGCATATCACAAATTTAATTTCTTGCACAAGGTATCAGGACAGTTCATGTAAAATAATGTGAAAGTGGAAAAACAGAAGTTCATATTAGTTATACTGAGAATGATTGAGATTATAACACAATGATCTAACAAAAATGTGTTAGCTAATGGGTTTAAAACCCTGCATCAGCAGTCTTTTTTTTCTAAGCTCATGGAACTTACACCTTGTGCTATAGAGAAAGTTACCTAAGAGGTACATTTTCTTCACTGAATAGTATTCCAAATGCTGACAGCAGCACACCAGCAACAGGCTTGTTGGACTAAAGAAGATAGTCTACATTCATTTTTTTCACTTTTTTTTTTTGTAGGAAGTGAACTGTGCTTGCACACTGTTGAACAAAGCACAAATGCAAAAGGCATTAGAAGAAACACATATGACAGTGAACAAAAGCTGACAGCAAAGTAAATTCAATCAATTTATATAATTAACAATGACCAGAGCAAGAAGTGAATTGCAGTGACACATTCAACCTTCTCACATCTTGCAAGATCAAAAATGTAATTTCTGGCACACGGTTTCAGAATTGCAGTTAATCCATGGCAGGGATAGCCACCTGGCGGTATAAAACTTGGCTCAAGATGATTGTCACAGTGGAAGTGACACCCCGACATCATGTGCAAAATGGGAAAGGGGGTTGAGGATGGATGGATGGATGGATAGATATTTTCAGAATTGTAATTCATGCCAAATAATGTGAAACTGGACAGACAACATCTCACATTCTGTTAGCAATACTGAGAATAGTTGAGTTTTACACAATAATACAGTGATCTAACAGAATGTGTGTAAAGATGTATTTAGATATCCCCTTTACAAAATTATCAGTTAACTATATTCAAATCCTGAGTTACTTGGCTTATTTCTCTAAAGTCATTTCACTTGTATATTGTGCCACGGAGACAGTTAGTTGAGAGCTGGAATTTATTCACTAATACTACCTATAGTGCTTGCTGTCATCTGTGCACTAGTGCAGGGCTTGCTTATGCTACAGAAGACAGCCCAAATCCTTTTTTTTCATCTTTTTCCTTAGACAGCAAACTGTAGTTGACTGCTAGATACCCCTGACAGTCCATAATGAGCAATGCCAAACAGCTCAGATCAGAAATGATGAAGCAAAAACAAAAAAAAGATTACTAAAATACTGAAGACAAACTAGAATGTGCAAGGAACCAGACATAGTGTAATAAAACATTTAATTGCAGCTTTTGTACTACATTTCTTCAGACCACATGATAAAGTTTAACCACTCCATTTTATATTATTTTCCATCCAGTCGACTGATGCAACCAATTAATCATTCAATATTGTCCAATCAATGTTAAAAACAAAAAAACACACTTATAATTTAATATACTTTTTACATTTAAATTGTATAACACAATTTTTATTATACTTTCCCATATAAAACTCTGTTCTACTTTGTAATATTCCCATTTAATTTCCTTTGCTTTAAAAAACACTTAATGTTTATATTTTTGTTTAACCCAGGTGGAACATCAGCCCTCAGTTTTACCTGCCATTCCACTTTTTCTGCTCTATAGAATTTTTTTATATCTCCACCTCTAAAATCCCCTAGTACCTGCTCTAGAATTGCAAAGGTTTCTTTAATAAAGCAGGCACTGAATTATTAAGAATGCTGGTTAAAAACAACTTTGGTATTACGGAAAAGTTAAGAATTAACCTAAAAAGAACTGAAGAACATTTAACCATCTATATTAATGCAGTGCCTGATATAAAAAGTAGCTATGATGAGATCTTTCTGGGTTTGGAACGTCATGATAGAACTGTAGTAGCTAGAAAAACGAAAAAAAGTTTTAAGACACATGGCAGCCTGTTAGTCAAATACAGCCTATGGGGTGGACTTGAAATCTAATAAAGTAACAAAAAATGATCCATCAGGTAATGCCATGAAAGTTTACCCTTGTCGGAATTTGTAACGCCATAAAAGGTTATCCTTCTCAGAATTTAAGTGTGTTTACCCCTTTAAATTTAGGAGAAGCAACAGGCACAAACAAAGAGACATTAAATGGAATGACATCAGATGATGGCTTCACTGTCAGTGAACGTGGTTCATGTTGTTCGAATTATAATATGGAAGTTCCAGTATTGCCACTACTTTCACCTAACAATGGTTTTAAGTTTGGATACGGGTAGCAACAGGAAGGCGTTACAAAAAACACTTAAAAAGACAGATCGATCAAATGGCCAATTCAGGAAGAGGGAAAGGAAGAACAAAGAAATGTTAATGGACATTATAAGAACTGTGAGTGCTGATAATGTTAGTGTTTAACTTCTCAAATTTTCAGCTAAACGAGCATCATAAAAAAGTTTAAGTTTGGGTTTTGGGTTTAATCCAAGCCATAGAGCTAATATTACACATAGTATTTTACAGCTGACATTTTATACTTGTAAAGTGAATCTGCATTATATTTTGTAAATGCTTATCAGTGTCTTAGAAAACCTTCCACTTATAATCCACTGTTACATTATACTTTGAAGGTTTTTGAGAAATCACATGAGGGTGAAATAAGAACACTTCTAAATAATAAACCTGTACACCCATTTTTTTAATCTTTCAATACAATCAGCATTAAGGTTTATGAAAGCTGATAAGGGGGAGGAATAGTTGTGATGAATACTGAACATTATAATATTTCATATATATCTATGGAGAAAATGTTGTCCAACCAACACGAATATCAAGAAGTTTCTATAACAGATATTAATAGAAGTTTTAAAAATATTCTGTATTTGTTATATGATTGTTTAATGAATGGACAAATAACGTCTGAGTTATATAACTTTTTGTCCATGGAACATCCGCATGTAGGGGGTTTGTTTGATATTGCAAAGAGTCACAAATACCCCACTGACCCCCCTTTTAGACCTGTGGTTTCTGTATCAGGTAGTGTCACAGATGGAATTTCTAAGTATTTAGATCTGATTTTAAATCCAGTAGTTCAAAATTTATGATCCTATGTTTTAGATTCATGGGATTTTTTTGAATTCTGTAAGAATGTTTAGTCTTTCTAATGAATGATTAGCAAATGAATATTATATGTTTACAACTGATGCTGTCTCTATATTTACTTCTATTCCTGAAGATGAAGGTATAGAGTTTGTTAGAATGTATATGGATAAGTATACCAGTATGGAAAAGGGCAAAGTTATTGTGTATTGTTCCCTTTTAGAAGTATTATTAACTACAATTATTTTGTGCTTAATAAGAAATTTTACCAATAAATAAGGGGAGTAGCAATGGGGGTGACCGTGGCTCCATCATATGCAAATTGAGTACTTGGTTGGTGGGAAAGGGAAATATTAGTAAATATTCCAGCATACAGGAATGTAGTGATGTTTGGTGGTGGTGCTGTGGTAGCATTGTTGCCTCACAGTAAGACATTGTCCTGTTCGATTGTCAGCTAGAGCGTCTTCTGTGTGGAGACATGCGTGAATGGGCGTACCTTCATTGAAGGTTGTGCATCAGGGCCGGCAACGCGGCACGTAAATATCTACTGCCAATCATTAGCAGACCGGAGTTCCACTGTGGCGACCCCTAACCGGGAAAAGCCGAAAGACACAAGAACAACAGGAATGTAGTGATGTTTTCCAGACAATTTGCTTTTATAGTTAAACACAAATGCAAGTTTTGGAGTTTTTTGTTAGTCTAAATTACTGTACTTCATTTCTAAAGTTTACTGCTGGAGAAAAGGGGTATAAAATATCATTATTAAATGTTTGGTTAACATGGAACATTGAGAGTAATCTGTTTGAAAGTCAGATTTCAAGGAAGGATACTTTTACTAATAGTTACTTGCCATTTAAAAGTAACCATCCAGGGTATATAAAAAGAAATATACCTAGAGGTCAATATATTAGAACCTCATGAATGACAAGTAAAGATGCATTTTTTATGAAGAAGTGGAAAATATAACTTCATTTCTCAAGGGAGGGTACCATTACACGATTTAAAAATGGCTGATACAAATAGCAGATAAGAGAAGAACAAAATTTGGATGAATTCTTTTGGTGGGATTTAAGAACAATAAATACAAAAGCAATAAAAAGATATTCAATAACAATCAGTTAATAGATGTTGACAACAGTGTTGATGGTGCAATAGGGAGAATCAAGCACCAATGGAGTTAATGATACAAGGAATATAGTAGATGAAAGTTTTATGGTTCATAAAAACATCCCTAGATATTGTGTAGATGTGTGTGTAGATACTTTCCGGATTAAACAAACAATTCAGAATAATTGGAAGATTATTTCTGGCAATCAGGAATTTAGAAAGATTTTTGGAGAGACACCATTATTTGTATATAACAAAGAAAAGTGTATTAAGTATATGTAAAAACAAAATGCAACAAAGAAACAGCTATTACGTACTGATAAAAGATTTGGTACTTATAAATGTAATGGATGTAATACTTATAGATTTATTCACAAATGACCTTTTATTCCTTTGATTAATTATCCATTTACTATCTCAATACCAGTTAGATTTAACTGTGGCACAAGAGGGGTAGTATACGTTATTATATTGAAATGACAACAAGAAGCCTTAGGTTAAGGATACATGAACATCTTTATGCAGTTAAAACTAAGGATGAAAATAATGCACTTTACAGACATTCAAAAGTATGTGAAAATCATAAAAAGTTCACCTTTGCAATTCTAGAGTAGGTACTAGGGGATTTTAGAGGTGGAGATATAAAAAATTCTATAGAGCAGAAAGAAGTGGAATGGCAGGTAAAACTGAGGGCTGATGCTCCACCTGGTTTGAACAAGAATATAAACAAGTGTTTTTAAAGCAAAGGAAACTAAATAGGAATTTTATAAAGTAGATGAGAGTTTTATATGGGAAAGGATAATAAAACATGTGTTATAAAATTTAAATATAAAAAGTATATTACATTATAAAGTGTGTGTTTTGTTTTTAACATTGATTGGACAATATTGATTGATTGATTGATTGATTGATTGATTGATTGATTGGCTGCATCATTTGATTGGATGGAAAATAATATAAAATGGACTGTTAAAACTTTATTATGTGTTCTGAGGAAGAGTAATATGAAAGCTGCACTTAAAATTTTTATTGCACTAAGTCTGGTTCATTGCACATTATAATTTCAAGTTGGAGGTTGCAGGAGCAAAACAGGTCCAAAAAATGAAGAGTATCTCAAGACCAACTATGTAAAAAGAATGAGTATTTATTTAAAGATGAGCGCTTTCACTGTTAACACAGCTTCTTCAGATCTAAGTTAAAATAAATAAAAACTTAAAATGGTTCTTTTATATGATCACCTCTAGTGGTCAAACAAGTACTTACAATGAATAAAACATAAACTGATTCTTTTGTATGATCACCTCTAGTGGTCAAACAAGTAATTACAATAAGGATACATATAATGAATGAATAACAAGTTGGATATACATCATACAATCACAAATCAAATAGATGTTAAATGCTCAAACAATGCCTGTCCTGAAAATACAGAAAATCCCAGTCAACTACATTCCCAAATGAAATGACATGAAAAATATATGTAACCTACATAGGAAATATCATGAATAAAAGTGAGTGTTGAAGGGGGGGGGGGAAGAAAAAAAGAAAAAAGCTAAATTCTCTAGTGGTCAAATAAGTGATTACAATGAAAAGGACATGAACTGGTTCTATTGTATGATCACCTCTAGTGGTCAAACAAGTAAATACAATAAGAATGCATGTAATGAATAACCAATTGAATATACAAAATATATGTCCTGAAATCACAAATCAAATGAATATTAAATGCTCAAACAATGCCTATCCTAAGGATACAAAAAATTACATTATAAAGTGTGTGTTTTGTTTTTAACATTGATTGGACAATATTGATTGATTGATTGATTGATTGATTGATTGATTGATTGATTGATTGGCTGCATCGTTTGATTGGGTGGAAAATAATATAAAATGGACTGTTAAAACTTTATTATGTGTTCTGAGGAAGTGTAATATGAAAGCTGCGCTTAAAATTTTTATTGCACTAAGTCATTGCACATTATAATTTGTTTTAAGTTATTTTTGTTACTATTTTGATCAGCTGTTGGCCAGATTTTATTGTTTTAAAATACAAAAGACATTATAAAACACATAGTTAAAATGTACAGTTCTGACATTTCCTCAACTTTCATGTGTTTTAACATGAACAGATGCTCCTTAAACATCATTATATTCAAACAAACACAACCATCTCTGCATTAGAACCCCTGGACACCAGGACATTCACAAGACACACTTGAGATTCTTATCAGTATTATCCACACACACACACACACACACACACACACACACACACACACACACACACACACACACACACACACACAGTTAAACTGTGAAGATAAAAAAGAGGTTACACATACTGACTGAAATAATTTCTGACCTTTGTCCTGTGTAACTTGCTGTTACATGTGTGCATGACCTATGCTGATGATGGAGAAGATAAATCTTTCCTCACACAATATAATATGAAAAATTGGAACACTGCAACTCTTTTCCTTTCTTTATTTTGTGAACATAATTCCAATATCTATGCATCTTTAATAAGGCTATGTTCCTTGCCTTGCAGTTGATGCATGTTTAATTGACTAATGTTCTTTAAAATTGCAGATACACTTGTACTCACATGCAGAAACTGTAGTCATAAACAATTTATATAAATGTTAGGAATGTTACTCTCTAAGTCAGTTGATGGTAATCACAACATTTCCTGTAAGTAACTTCTCCCCTGACACATACTTGGTAAGTATACATCAAAGAGGACAGACTGTGAAAAACTGATTGATCCTGCAATCGATTAATTATTCACACTTGCAAGCACTTACCAGGTTAACAGTCCTCAGAGTTCATCCTTGAAGAGATAACACATGTGCATGCAAATGTGTAGGTCCTTATACCATATTTTCAGTCCCTGCAGTTAGTGCAGATTTTGAAATTCATGAATATTAATGAGTCTGCATCTCATTTGCATATCCACAGTGGTCACATTGCTGAATCTGCACTACATCAAGGTACTCATGCAGGCATGGAAATTGCATTGTTGTAGGGAAGAGTGTTCATTCAGAGAGCTACTTGCTACTAATTGCTTGCTAAACCTGTTTGTAGTATCACAACTAAGGTGATGCAATAGTATGTTCTTGTTTTTTTTAGAAAATACTGTATTTCAACCTTACTGATGGATTGCATTTCACAATTCATCCATAGGTTTAGTGTATGCATTGTTTGTCCCTTGCTGGTGGCATAGACATTTATATCAGTTTGTCCACTACAAATGTTTGTGAAGAATGTAACATGACATTATAGAACATTTTCTATGCCCGTCTTGCAAATTATTGGAAAAGACCATTGTATCCCTTGCTACCAAGGTCAGGAGTTTGATGTTTATAGCCCACAATGTGTTAAACCTGTGATATATAAGTGATCATCCTCCATGCAAGTGGATATCCAAAATCATTTTAGGCATTTGTGATGGAAAAGTGTACATGCTTTGGTTAATGCTGTAATGTACTACTCAGTTACAGACCTGTTGTCCTCCTTACATAACATGTATACTTGCTTTTCATTTCCTTTATTTTTTGGGGGTGGGAGGGTGCTGTATTTACTTTTCTGTACTGATATGGAGCATTGATTTTTTATAAATTATATTGTTCATGGTGGATGCATACATTCATACATACATACATGCATATTTGTTTTGTCAGCAATTACTTGTGTCTTTATTGTGCATTATGCATTTCTTTTCTTTTTCAACTCATACAGGGTTATGGTGCCCAAAATATCTGCACACTGTAAAATGCCATACAGTGCTGCATAGAATGACGTTATGATTCAGGCACTAAGTTGACATGTCTCCTTCCTCTTAGAAAGAAGCAGAGGTGACAAGTACCCCTGTGCCCATATCTGAGGACAGATGTAAATAGTGTTGGAGCCCTTGCCCATACATATCAGTTAACCTGACATAGGGCCACTGTCATAGTAATGTATGTGATACAGTATATAGGGCATATGAAATTGGCTAGGAACATATAGCTGCAGCAGGAGGGGCTGGCCTACTAAAAACAAAACAAAAACACCAGTCAGAGATCACTGACACCTAAGCAGATGATTCACACAGAATCATTGATGTTTGTACTGACATGGAAGACAACACCAGTGTGCATACTGCAAAAATTCCAAGTATGCAATATAATTCAGTCATCTGCACTCAAATATTTGGTGTTAGGTTTGCCCTCATGAATTACCCACCACCACCTTGTGCCATTGATAATAACTGTGCACTGCCCTTTGCACATTTTTAATTTAGTTATTGTTGCATATATTTGTGAGAAAGTGAAATGCTTGATGCAAATTACTGTGCAAAGTCCATAGGTGGATATTGCAGACATCACCGTCAAATTTCTCACATTGCTGGACACATGACAGATGTCTCATCTTAGGGGCATATAACTACTTACATATGGCACTAAGCAATTAACCACTTCTTTTTTTTTCCATACAGGTTCCACGCTTAAACTTGGGTCTCAGATTAGGGCAGAAGAGGTTGCATATTTACTATACTATTTCCCTGCTCTACCGAGTTTTACTCTACAATTTTCTGTGTCATGTAGTCCATAGTAAGTCAAACAGGGTATAAAACCCCCTCTTCTTCTTGGCAGAGGTATGGCAGCACCAGCACTTTAATTACAGCCTGTTGCACATACACGTTTATAATGGCAGCAGCAACTGCCAACATATTTTTTCCCTAAGTGTAATAGTGGCTGTAATCCAAAGAGGGCAAATAGCTACACTGAGTGTACACAATCAGTCTATAGCTTTGTTTGGTGGCTCAACACTTAATATAGAGCTGTTTAATTAATACAAAGTAGTGCTCTACTGTGTGCATGGTGAGACATGCTATGTACATAATAGCTGCACTTAGTGTAGCCTTTAATGAATCCCTAAAATGAAAAATATCTAAACACAACACTGACAAAATTGGCATTATACTAGGGGAGGGTTTATGTTCTTTTTCCACTACTGTTCGACCTTGGAGTTGGTATATATAATTAGCATGGGATATTGGGGGGGGGGGACTTTCTCCACCCACAAAAACATTGAGATTTTTTTCAGATTTTTCAGTGTTTTTTATGTAGTTAGATTATGTCACATTTTACAAAGTTTTTTTTCAGGGGCTAGCCACTGCAGTCCCCCTGCACTCCCCCACACACCTGCTAATTGTATAAACAAACTCTGAGGTCGTACAACAGTGGGGAAACCCTTCCATAATATAACTTCAATTCTTTCAGGATTTTTCAGTTTAGATATGTTTCTGTCAACCTTTTTACTGTCAAATTTATGTTGTTTAGATAATTTTAGGTACACCTGTAGATATTTATATGTAAGTGTATGTCAAAAAGTCTAATACACTAATAATCAAATACAAAGTTGTTAAACATTAGTGATTGAAACTCCCCCTACTGAAACTGCAAGAACTATTGATTGAAATAAAACAGTTTAATTGTTTGATTGGTCAGAAACACTGTCACTAACTCTACTAACTGTGTGAATAATGGGATCTACTGTCTTTGAACGAATTTATGTTTCAGCGAAACATAAATCCGCGAATGCACGAATGCATTTACACGAAAGTGCATTTCAATGAAAATGCACTTTCATGTAAATCCATTAAAAAAAAAACAAAAAACACCTAAAACACTTTTATGCAGGGGGGCAAGCCACCCTGCACTGCCCATGTGGGGGGCTGTGCTCCCACATCCCCCTACTTTAATATTCTCACTCTGAGATCACACTACAGTGGGGAAAAGGGAATGTTCCTTCATCCCCACTGTACTACAACCTCAACAGTCTGCTTAGATGTACATCAACACTAAATGTTGATGTCTAAGTTAACATGCAAACTGCGTGTTTTTCTTTATTTACCTACTTTATTTTTTCTTTTACCTACTGATTTACGCAAAACTGCATTTTCGATAAAACGCACTTTCGCGTAAATCCACTCGTGAATTTCCTGTTTTGGTGAAATGGAATTCACTCAAATCTAGTAGATCCGAATAGTGATAGTGTTAGAGAAATTTTTTCCACAGTAAGGTGTAGGATTATATAGCTTGAGTTAGGGTTAAAATCCATTAGTCACGGGCACTGTGCTAACTTTTAATAAAGAGTGAGAATAGAATGTGACACAGCACAGAGGAAAGTT
>NC_056744.1:1119061652-1119064152 GCF_019279795.1 Protopterus annectens
AATCATTGTTAATATTAATTAATAGTTCTTGTTGTGTCTGTAATTATTTTTCCATCCCTTCTGTTTTGATTTTCTGAAATCCCCCCTGAGGCTCCAGTCTTAAAGTTTGATTCATCAGTCTCTTCAATCTGCATGGCCCAACCAGGTCCAAAAAAATTAACACTGTCAGAATAACCAGTGTTACCCTTATTAGAAGTGTCACCACACCACAAATGGAAGAGCTTATTTCTTATTGTGTGACCTCCACTGACTTTTTAAGGTGTACCCTCAAAATGGCCTTTGATAAGATAACATTTTTAAATGTTGTTGTATATAGAGATACTGAGAATATGAGGTATTGTTTTACTATTTTAGGAAAGAAACATTTTCAAATGACTATTTACATTTTGGTAGTTGTCACACATATTTTTAGAAAACAAGTATTGTTAAAGGCCATTTAATGTGACTTTCAAGGTTGATTATGGATGATATTATGTTTGATATTGAGGTGAACAGGTTGATCAAAATGTTTAAAGAAAGAGATTACCCAGAACCCTCCCTGGAAATTTAAAAGGAACAATACTTCAAGGAAGAAGGCAAAATATGCAAAAATATATTCCCATTTTGGGGACACACCCCAAAGACACACCTGACATTGATGTCATTAGAGAACCAGAGATGTTTAAAACTGGAGCGATGATATTCCCTTATAATAGGGACACTTGTAAGATTAAAAATAATTTGACCTCCAATTGGAACTTGATTTTTACTCAAGAAATGAAAAAAATGTTAGGAAAAACACCTCGCTTGTTTTTCAGTAGGGGAAAGAACTTAAAGGAATTGGTGGAGGCTGAACCTACTAAGAACTATGACCATTACAGGTCTAAGATGGCTAAATGTGGGAGATGGAAAACTTGCAGATCCATTAATGATGGACCATATGTTAGTGTAAAACATTACTACAGAACTATTAGTTGTTCTGGGCAGATTAATTGTGATACTGTGGGAGTACTGTATTTAGCTAGTTGTGTCTCATGTACATCATTCTGTGTAAGCAAAACAAAAAGACAGAATTTATGAACATATGAGAGACATTAAAAATAAAAAAATAAAAAATGCACTATAGAGACAGTTATTTGTAACAATTTTAACAAATTTCTTTTTATTATTATTGATAGAGTAACTCCAAACCCTAGAGGTGGTGACATCAAAAACATTTTAGAATACAAAGAGCTATGCTGGCAAATTATGTTAAATGCCAGCCAATTACCAGGGCTAAATGACAGTCTCCCTTTAAAAAAAAGTGTCTAAAAATGAAATTCTGTAATATTTAAATGATTTTATTAGTTTATGTTTTTAAATATTTTTTAGGAATTATACATTTTTCACAATCATATATGCATTTTATGCAACAGTTTTTATGCATGGGTTTTTTACCATGTATTAATATGTGTAGATTGAACTTGTTGAACATTTATTAGATGTACTTTGTGATTAGTGTTTTTAACTTTAAATACTCATGTGTTTTTACTTTAACTTTTACTCTGAATAAGTCCCATCTTTAAGTTTGTTAGGGACAAAAGCACTTAGTACTAAAGTGGATTTCAATGACAGCTTGGTTGTGCCTGGTTTTGCTGCCTGCCATGATTCCTAGTTTGTTTTAGAGTGTGGAGGAGTTTCATGTCTCTGATTTTACCTCATATCTGGTCAGTTCCTTTTTTCCTAGGAAATCACTGAGGATTGTATTTATTACATAATGACATATGTTTGAGTTTCAATCTTAATAGCATTCAGAAAAAGCACAGCCTAATTATAACAATGTTTTCCATATATAATGGCAGTATCTAAGTATTATCTCTGTCCTTTGTCCACCATTATTTCTTTCAGCTTTCTGCTTGATTTTTAAGCCAAGAGATGTGTGCGAGTTGGGAAGTGTTGCATTTTATTTTGACAGTAATGAGCTGAAAAGATACATTCCTTAGTTGCAGCTACTTATGTATTTATTCATTTCCTTGATTGCAATCAAAATTTTGATCAGTATAGTTGCAGTCATACGAGAGGCTGTAATTAATGGTCACGTGTATGTGTGCATGTCCAGTTGAAGTCATGTAAGAGGTTATAATTAATGGCCACATCTGTGTGTGTGTGTGTGTGTGTGTGTGTGTGTGTGTGTGTGTGTGTGTGTGTGTGTGCATGCATGCGTGTGTGCATGTGTGTGTGTGTGTGTGTGTGTGTGTGTGTGTGTGTGTGTGTGTGTGTGTGTGTGTGAATGGGTGTGTTGTGTTTCAGAGAATAATATAAAAGGAAGGGCCGATCTGCACTTGGCTGGTTAAAATAAATTTTTGTGGACAATTGTTTTTTTTTTTTGTATTACAGTCTCATATCTGAGATGCTGAGGAATATATAGTCAACACATTGGGCCTTAACTGGTGAGTGTGTGGGCTATTGGTGAATACAAGTGATTGACCCTGCTGTTATTTGATCAGTTTAAGGTGTCACCCTGCATTTGCAGAGCTAGTAT